>NC_090744.1:58620844-58775844 GCF_036898095.1 Palaemon carinicauda | reverse complement strand
TAGAAATATTTTTTCTCTCTCTCTCTCTCTCTCTCTCTCTCTCTCTCTCTCTCTCTCTCTCTCTCTCTCTCTCTCTCTCTCTCTCTGATCATCAGGAAGAGAATATTTAGTATTTGAAATGATAAAAGAATTCGAGATAAGACCAAACTCAGGTTCACTGCAAAATCAAGTTGATTCTCTCTCTCTCTCTCTCTCTCTCTCTCTCTCTCTCTCTCTCTCTCTCTCTCTCTCTCTCAATAAAGGCACATAAATCCAAACAGCTGTCAATTCTCCATCGTAACCCAAGGCCGCAGTCTATCTTACTTATCTGCTTCCTGTTTTAATAGTGGACTTCAATGATTTAATATTTCATCTCAAAGTGTAGATTGAGACTTTTGGTTTACGCATTTATTCTCTTATATTTCTTTATCTTCAAGAGACGTGACTCCTGGTGGTTGGAAATATAATGGAAAGATACATCAAAGCTCTTCAAAGGAGAAAAATGGATAGTTGTCAATATTCATTTCTTCCCATTCATGCATTGGAGAATATTTTCTTTACAATTTTGTAGACTTCAGGATGCCAGTAAACTATTGAAAATATGTATTGAAAGCAAGCTAATATTCTTAGGTTTACGGTTTTAGGTTAAAATAACGTAAGGGGTAACTATTAAGTACCAAACTGAATAGGAATTATCATAAAATTTTAATACATAAAATTTTCTCATATGAAATCACCACCATTGTATGGTAATTATTATGCAGAAAATTGCAACAAAAGCCTTAATTGTAATTCTTTTGAGTTCGTTTTCGCGGGTTTCTGCTCAACAAACTAAAAAGAGTTGCTGAAGAACAGACAGGAAAATAATATCCATTACATTGTACCGTACGTGTGTTACAGACCCTCTCACACTGTAACGTATTTTCTTATTTTCTGTATGCTGTCGTTATCGCTCTCTCGTCTCACTGATAATTTGTCATTCCTGTATTTTCCTGTGCAATTGTGTTTAAATTTTTGTACCTTATTAGACTGGAACGGGTTATATAAATACTCAAGCTCCGAGCAAATAAAGTTCAGTTGCGTTCACGAGAATCTCTCAGTTACAACCAAACAGTTCATCCGCACATTGGTGACCACTGTAGTGTTCAACTCCCACCCATTCTCTCACTCATTGCCGAGTATTACTGTTTGAGGAGGCTGCCCTCAAACGCAGATTCTGCTAACAACACCCTGCCCATGAAACTACCATTCTGCGCCAGCAGAGAAATGTTCAAATGGGTTCTGGGTGAAGCAACAAAGCTGATTACGTTCTCAGGGCCATCCATGGGAACACTTTCCCAAAAATCTCTAATTGGGTGTGTGAACAAGCAGACACCACCATAACGTATGAACACCTCAAATCTTACCTCCAGGAGTATTATTCGCCATCACCGGACGCTCGCATGGCGAAACTGTTTAGCTCTTTTGGGGGACCAAAAGACATTGCTTGCCCTCAGGGAAATGACCAATATTGCTCGCCAGCAACCTGTCCCTGATAGCTCTCCTCATGAAGTGAATCCACGTCGTGCACTTTGGGTACAGCACCTACCCAAAGCTGTATTTGGCCTTTGAAGGACCTGATGACCAAATCCAGCTCAATTATAGACTGCCATTTCACCACCTACCTGACCTCAATCAACATCTCCACTCCCAATTAATTTAGACAACTACATCAACTAAAGTTGACGTGAATGTGGTAAGACATGGATGACCGCGCTATAATGTGCCTATTCTTATATAACACACGCATACATAAATACACACACACACGCATATATATATATATATATATATATATATATATATATATATATATATATATATATATATATATATATATATATATATATATATATATATATGTATATATATATATATATGTATATATATATATATATATATATATATATATATATATATATATATATATATATGTATATATATATATATATATATATATATATATATATATATATATATATATATATATATATATATATATATATATATATATATATATATATATACATATATAGTCACGTGTTTGGGAGCAAAAAAAAACATATTACATATATTACGGCTTGCAAGCTGTACAGCCTCTATAGTTCCAAACTCACCTGTATGTTTTTACATTGAATCTGTTACGCCTTAAAATATTATTACCTGAAATCTGAGACAATTATATAACTTCCAGACAGCAGTATATAAAACTCTGTATATCCAAAGATCTCCTGATTACACTCAAAACAAAAGTGCAAGATTATTATTACTATCTATTGAAACAACTTCTTACTTCGATTCATTAAGAGGATACGAGCAAATATGAAAGAATAACTGATGATTGAAATAGAATTCTCTTGACAAACATAAATATATTTTATGTAAATAACTACACTTTGAAAGAATTGATATAAAAATAAATCACTCGAAATATGAGGTCTGAACAAAACTTAGATTGGGACAAAAGAAATGTTACACTATGAAAATTATATCCTCAGTTGACTTGAAACATTACATCCGGATAAATCTTAGACTATGACATAAGAAATATTTGCACTTTTAAAATTGAAAATTACATGATTTTTTGACTCGAAATATTAAATCTGTTTAAAACCTTAGACAAAAATCAAAGAAAATAATTACACTCTAATGCTCAAACCATTAAAGATCTTCCATAAAGTAACTGATAAACTTACTAAATTATCTTTACATAATTTCATAAATATCACTGGACCCGTTAAAAAGATATACACAATACTATAACTCATCACAAAAACAAAAAATTTAAAATCAACTTCGACTTCTTTCGTAACATTTCACCACATAACGCACGATATATGTTGTAATTGAAACTTAATCACTTTGGAGAGGACACACTATATGCAATTGGAGAGGGAAGGCTGTTTCTCTTATGCTGCTATGTATTAACGCCTACAACTAATCTATCAAATCCTTTAAAAGAATGTATAAATGCCAGCAAAAGTTGTTTTGATATCCTTCGAAAGAATTTAGAAGAATCACAAATCATAATGAAAAGGAATCATGATAAAATAGCGAAGCCAATTAAAACATATACCGTGGATGATAATGTATACATACAGGTAAATATACGTAAAGGACTCAATTATAAACTAACACCTAAGTTTGAAGGCCCTTTTAACATTTTGGAAACGTTAACGGCCAATAGGTTTAGAGTTCAAAACGTATCCCAACCCACTGATGAGAGAATCGTACCATTGGCTCACATAAGAAATAAAAATAAGAGGGAAAGAAGTAAGGGAAAGATTTTTATTTGTATGTTAAAAGTTTTCTTCTTAATACAGGAGTAATTACATATATTTTTCTCGTTACAGGTTTCCAAGATGAATTTTTTGTTGTTGGGAGTGATATTGTTCGCTCAGACATTTTTCCCGTGTGGGATGAGCTCTAAAACTAAAAGTATAGATTTTAAATATGGCACTATAGTTGAAAGACAAAAACACGTTTTTATTACATCAAGTAACGTAGTTGTAGAAGTGCGAATGCAAGCAATTTTTCTCCCAGAGAATGACGTCACTAGCTTAAAAAGCGCCATTTCAAGGTTTGCTGTCTCATTAGATGAATTGCATAGAAGACATTTTCCTTTGAATACAGAGAGTTCGCTTGGATCGACACTAAAAGTTGCAGAGATGCTATCTGATGACTTGCAAAATAAGACTTTCGAGACAGAATCTTTGGCCCTGTGACCTTTTGATGTGGACTGTATGACACGAAAATAAAGAGAGATGTAACCCGTTTATTTTTGCTGCACTAAACATCTTTGGGTCTATTGCAAGTTTAGGTTTAGGAATTTCCAATCGTCTTAAGATTAGTAATCAAAATAAGAAAATTGAGTTCTTGACTCATGAAGATGAATTGATTATGTCAGAACTAAGGAATCAGTTAGCTTCAATCAATCAAATTATGAGATTAGTAAATGAACATTCAAGTGGTATCAATCAGATTATGGAAGCACAGGATTTGTTGGCAACGTTAACGTATTATGATTCAAATATAGATCACATATATAACAGAATTGCACATTTCATTGAGAAATCAAAAGATTATGTGGAAGCTATCATGTTAGCAACTAAAGGTGTACTGTCACCCCATTTGTTGCCAATAAAATACTCAAGGTTAATTGTGGAGAACGGACGGGAAAAACTAGGCTATATTCCTTTGTTAGACGCACGTAGGTTAGAATTTTATTACAGCCTAATTACAGTAAGCGTTGAAAATAGCAGGATTATGATTACAATTCCCTTTGATTCTTCTGATGCCTGGCAATCTTACAGGATATCACCATTTCCGACTTTCATGACGATTCACTCAAATCCAGTAATATCCAGTTTGACAGGACACGTATTGATTTCCCCAGACAAGGAAACATATACGGTCAATAAAGACTTAAATCAATTAACTCATTGTTCAGATGCAATGGATAGGAAAATATGTACAGCTGACTCATTTGAATTCCATAAAAACTTAATGGATTCATGCGAGATAGGTATAGTGCTAGACGGTGCTCTCTCCCATACAAGTGAAAATTGTCTGGATAAGCTTTATCCCTTTGACAATAATGAGTTCAATTGCAGACTGAACAACGGCTCATGGATACGATACGACAAGGCCGGCTTCAATGTATCATGCCCGGACGGATCCACGTCCTATTCTCAAATCTTCGTTGCAGCAGATAGTTGTATCGGGACATCCCCTAATTCCATGGTGAAAGGTATAAAAACCATCATCAGAGAACAAGCCTACTTCGCGAACTTCACATGGTCAACAACGGTTCCATCATTACCTCTCCCATACAACAAACAGGTAGCCAAGCGGTTGATGAAATTGACCGAGATGGACCACCCGTCTCTGACTTATGAAGAAATTCCTCACCCCATGCTACTAGCAGGAACAGTTGTGACGGTGATGATATTTATCGCCGTTAACATCTTTGTTTGGCGTAGGTTAAGGAACAATAGTTTGCAGCTCAAACAGAACGTTTTGCCATGTCCAGACAAAACTCCTTATTTAATTCAATTTAAAACCGTTTGAAAGTGGCCCCTTCATTCGCTAAAAGGAGTAAAATTGTCTTGGAATAGTGTTGTGTACGAAAAGCAGTTAGTACGCTAGTAATATGTAATTGAAATGACTATAGAACATTTGCATTTTTAAAAAACATTTTAAAAAACATTTAAAAAATAAATCATTTTTTTTCGGCATCTAATAAAATATATAAGACGGAATGTTAAAAAAAAAAAAACAGAATCTATGGGCATCTAATAAAATATATAAGCCCTATATATATATATATATATATATATATATATATATATATATATATATATATATATATATATATATATATATATATATATATATATATATATATATATATATATATATATATATATATATATATATATATATATATATATATATATGTACGAAACCGTGGTATGTGTACGTACATGGAATTCGTGTTTGTGCACTAAAATTGTATCTTTACCAAGGTAACAAATATTTTCATTAATTACCGTATTGTAATAATCTATATTTCTGACAAAGGTAACAATCATTCTTTAACAAAGTTACCGAATCATATGTATATCAGTATTTTTTTTTTGGTACCATATAATCATTTGCTTGCAATGTACCATATATGTGATCTGTATTTATCATGCATTTTTTCTTTACTTTGGTAATATCTTTTCATATGCATTATTGTTATTATTTTTTTTTTAATGTGCCTATTTTTCATCCGCATTTGCTTATGGGTAAAGTTAAACAAAGAATAATACATATGTACAGTCACACTCCTAGTAAACATATTGTGACGTGTTGTTAAATTTTTTACAAAATTGAGATAGCTGGCCAAGCTGATGTAATAATCATATATTACATGTTTAAAACACATGACGTAATACGTCATTGTGGAAGTAGTAGCTAGTGTGAGAAGTGCTGCAGTCAGACAGATCATAACAGGATGCGATTAGCATATCTCAGCAATGTAACATTTTTATGAAGAATACACACAAATACGAACCGTGAGAAAGAGTTGTGTCCCCACCGGATGGAGGTGTCTTCTTATACTAATGTATATTTTACATTATTTGTTAAAATGCTGAGATAACTGACTATACGATATCTGTGATATCGATAGTTTAGCCAGTTCTAATCAATACATCATATGGAATGGTCATCCGACCAAACCAGCTATACTCCTGTGATGGAGATGTTAACACTGTTGTTTTTAAAGAATAAACCATTTTAAAGTTAACTTGATTGACTTTACTTGAAGATGTAACATCCCAACTAACATACTCAATGTGTGTTAACAACAGTAGCACACTAAAATAAATATATATATATATATATATATATATATATATATATATATATATATATATATATATATATATATATATATATATATATATATAACGGATTTTGAGTGAAGCAAAAAATCTATTTTTGGGTGAGGTAGCCTTGTCGTCCTGATGGAAGTTCCTAAAAGGTAGCTTCCTAGGGTATTTTTCACTACAGTGATATTCCCAGAGAATTTTACCTTAAGGTATCCAGAATTGTAACTCCTGGAGTGAATATCCCTAAATTAATCTCACAGGGATATTGCATAATATCAGAGGACGTATTCTTGACATGTCACATAGCTATCTTCACCCTGAACAGTATTAATGCTTCGAGGGGTTACAGTGACAAGAATCTGAAACGAGAATGAAAAGAGAGCCGTTCATAAGGCATCTCTCCTATTCCGTTTCCAGTGTGTATCTGATGAAGGCGGTAGCGCCCTCTTTATTCCTTGTAGCTATATACGAGGTGCTACAGATATTGTATTATAGGGAGGGGTTGATAAGCCCTTTTACAATAAAAGGAAGGGCGGGTCCATCAGGACAACATAGCTACCTCACCCAAAAATAGAATTTTCGCTTCGCTCAAAATCCGCTTTTTGGGCTCAGGCCATGTCGTCCTGATGGAAGTTTACCAGAGCATTACTGTATCTGTGGATTCTCAACTGGTGCCGTACTCTCAAGAAAATATTTTCCTGGTCCGTCTAGACCTAGAGACCTATGATGTTACCGTTATACATCATTTCATCTAAGCATGAACTATGTTAGTGATTCCTGCCCCCTACAGGGAAGAGTCGTACTAGACTCTGGAAAAGTCTCGAGGAGTACATAATAACTATGGATGACAAAATGACTAGATTGTATAGTAGTCTTGCCCTTTACAGTATAAAGCAAAGTTTGTATAAGAGTCAGCAATATCAGTATGAATTTCTGACATATCCCCCAATGTGACTACTCTTATTAACTATTGGATAACAGTTGTATCCGCATAGGAACAAATGTTTCATCTCTACCACCATTCCCTTAGGGTACAACGTCAACCCTTCTTAAAGAATGGTTAAAGTGAGTGGACTTTTGCTTGAATCAGGGAACAATCTTAAAAGACATCCCATGATAAAAATATCCATATTTCAATCTTAATGCTCAGTACATTTCTTATAAAATGAGTGTGGGCGAATAAGACACAGGGTTCACTATGAACTAGGTTATTAAAATTTAATAAACATACATATCAGATCAACATTTATAATACTTATAAAATGTGGATGATATCCGTTAAAGCATAAAGAAAACCGTCAGCAGAAAATATTGTTTCATCTACCAGGAAACAGATTTGCCACTTTAATTGAATTATTAATAATAATGATAGAGTCTGTATACTGTTTATTTACACTAGCGTAAGAAACGCTTGGCACAAGTGTCCGTATTATGCTATAGTTCACCAACGTCAATGGAGCAGTTTGTAAGGACACTTTCGTGGCCTATTGCTCAGTGTGTAGTAACATACAGTGACTACACACCCACCCTCTTAATTAATCATCCCAAATTAATTACACTGTTCCTCGAAGATTTAAAACAGAAGGTTAAGGAATTCTACCTGCTGCTACCACAGACCTCTTGAGTTGCTCCACTTGCTTTGCATAGTGTATAAAGAACACCTTGGATGACTACCAGCCGGTGTATGAACAAGGATATTCAAAGTCCATATAATTAAAGAAATTTTATGGATGAGACAACTTTCCTCGGATCATGACTAGCGGGTGTACTGTCTGGATCCGTTCTGCGAATAACACGGGTGATTTTCGCCCTTAGTTATAGATAACTTTGAACCCAGGGTTTCTCTTCTGAACAGCTGTCCTCCCATAAAGTCTGAAGTTCTATAAAGATAGACCTTTAGGCACTCCACTGGACATAGAGATGCATCTTCCTTCAAAAGGGCAGATTCTCTAGGGACCCCACCTATTTGTGGGTAGATTGTTCTTGGTAAGAAACGTTGGGTCTGGAAATAGATTCAATTCTCCCTCCAAGAACTGGACGTAGCCTTCCTCTCTAGAGAGAGCCACTATTTCACTAACTCTGGCCCCCAAAGCGAATGCAAGCAAAAATATGACTTTTAATTCAAAACCTTCTAAGCGCATTCCTCATTGTTCATTATTTATACACAAAGAAGAATCTTATCTAATGACCATGCAAAGGGTCTTTGGAGGCGCTGAAGGGCTAAGCCTAGCATGGGCCTCCGTAATTCATTAAGAACGTCGTTAGAAAGGTCGATCTATAAGGCATATAGTATCTGTCTTGTCAAGGCAGGCTTGAACAATAGTATTGTGTTGGCTGCTAAAGTGGCTCATGAAGGTGATGAAGAATGATAAATAGGAATCTGTCGAGATTTCTTTTGGTTTCTTCGCCTTGACAAAGGATATATGTTTCTTCCCTGAAGCCGCATAATGTCTTCTGGTTTCCTCAAAAAGTCTAAACTGACTTTTAACACCGATTTTTTTTCTCATCGTTAAGGAGAGAAAATCATGAGATGTAGGTTCCGTGTTTTCTGTGATGAAGCGAAGACAGTCGACTTCTGTACTCGCTGAGACAGGGATGGATCCGGTAGCGGTACGAATTTTTGTCGTAGTTCCAATGCCAGAGGGAACCACACGCTATTTGGCCACTTGTGGGGCACTATTGCTGCTTTCCCTTTGAAGAATCTCAGCTTGTCGAGGACCTTCAAAAGGAGGTTGTGCAGAGGGAAAAGGTAAATACTGGACCATGTGTTCCAGTTTAGGGACATGGCGTCCACTGCCTCCGCTAGCGGATCCTTCTATGGGGACACGTAACGATCTATTTTCTTGTTGTCTTTCGTCGCAAAGAGGTCTATTTTCAGCTCCGGGACTTGACTCAAGATGAAGGAGAACGATCCTGCGTCAATTGACCATTCTGACTCTATAGGTGTAAACCTGGATAGAGCGTCCGCTGTCACATTGCGGAACCCTTGAATGTGAACTGCTGACTGGTGCCATTTCTTCCTTTCCGCTGAACGGAATATGGCCAACATCACTTGGTTGATTTGAGGTGACATAGACCCTTGTCGATTCAGGCCTCTCACTATCACCTGCCTGTCTAGAACCAGTTTTTTATGGGTCGAGTGGCGAGGAGATACTTTATTTAGTGTCAGAAGTACTGCCATGGCTTCTAGAAAGTTGATGTGAAATGACTTGAAAAGATTGGACCAAGCTCCTTGGACTCTCTTCTACTAAGAGTGTCCTCCCCAGCCTTCCTTTGAAGCGTCTCTGTGGATAGTTACTGACGGGGAGGTGGTTGAAGAAATATTGATCTCTTCAATTGCTTGGCATTGGACCATGGCTTGAGAAGCGTTCGCAGTCGAGTCGGTAGTGGTCTTATTAGATCTCTTCGCGCGTTTGTTGCGTATTTTCTCCAGACTCCTGTTGCATCCTTTAGCTGTGCTCTTAGCACTGGATCTGTTATCGAAGCAAACTGTAGAGAGCCCAGCACTCTCTCCTGTTCACGTCTTGATATCTGTTTGAATTTCAATAGTCTCTTGACAGATCCTGCTATTTCTTTCCTCATCTTCCCAGGAATGGAAAGTCGACGTGACTCCAAATTCCAGTGGATTCCCAACCACTGAAATCTTTGAGCTGGAGAAAGTCGAGACTTTTTTATGTTGATCTTGAATCCCAGATGTTCCAGGAACTGGATCACTATGTTAGAAGCTTGCATGCATTCTGTCCAGGATGATGCCCACACCAGCCAGTCGTCCAAGTAGGCTACTACTTGGACCAGCTTTAGGCATAATTGATGGACGGCTGCGTTCGCGAGCTTCGTGAAAATCCTTGGGGCTGTGTTTAGCCCGAAAGGCATGGCTCTGAAGGCGTAAAGTTTTCTATGTAACTTGAAGCCTAGGTAGGAGGAGAGGTGACGATTAATTGGAACGTGCCAATAAGCGTCAGACAAGTCTATAGAGACAGCATATGCCCTTTTGGGCAGTAGGGTCCTTATGTGTTGAAGTGTGAGCATTCTGAACTTGAAGTTCACTATGAACTTGTTGAGTGGCGACAAGTCTTGACTGACTCTGAGTTTTTCTGAGTCCTTCTTTGGAACACAAAACAGCCTTCCTTGGAATTTGATGGACTTAACTTTCCGGATTACTCTTTTTTTCTAAGAGCTCTCGGACATATTATTCCAGAACGGGGGTTGAGTGTTGGGAGAATTGAGGAAATTGAGGTGGAGGACTGCTCCAGCTCCAACCTAGTCCATTCTTTATTAGGCTGTGGGCCCAGGGACCGAAGGTCCAACGATCCTTAAATAGCTGTAGTCTCCCTCCTACTGGAATTATCTCACTTCTGGTGTTGTGGACCTGAGGCCTTGCCTCCTTGACTGCATCCTCCCCTGGATCCCCTTCCTCTTGAAGGGCGTCTAGAAGAACCTCTGGCTGTTCCTCTAGCTTTCGAACGAAAGGAAGAAGTCTGCCTTTCGAAGGCTGGGTTAAAAACTGGCGACTGTGTCGCCAATTGTTGAGGTACCAGCTGGTACGTGGTTGGAGGTTGTGCCACTATCTGAGGCACTGAGGTCACAGGAAGTTGTTGTTGTTGTTGCGGTCGGTAGGGTTTAGCCAGCCGAGAGGATGGCCTAGGCCTTTTTGTCTTCTTCCGGAAAAGACTTTCTCTTAAGATCCAAGCACCACTTTTTGAGAAGGTTCCTATTCTCTGTGGCAGCCTTGTCTACTACCTCTTTAACCACTTCGTTGGGAAAGAGGTCTTTACCCCAGATACGAGAGGATATCAGTTTCCTCGATTCGTGCCTCGCCACAGCCGAGGCTCTCCTAGCTTTAATAAAGCTATAGAGATCCTTCGTAACTGTGGCCAGATGGGTTTTGGCCACTACCATGAACTTGTCCTGGTTCTTGGGGTCACTTACCATTGTTTCCAATGTCGTTTGCATTGAAATCGATGCCGCAAGTCTTTCCTTCGTCTCTTGCTCTCTGCGCAAGAGAACATCCGACAGTTTTGGGAAATCCTCACTAAACTGACGTTCAGCAATATCAGCTTCCAGCTTCCAGACTGAGAAGGTAAGGTGGACGTCCTTCCAGTCTTCTTGGTCCAAGGGCAAGGTCAGAGATAACAGCTTGCACTCCTCCAAGGAGGGGCATGGTTTCCCTGCCTCCACCGCCTTTAAGGCTGCTTATATCCCTTTTCCATGAAGGGAAAGGCTCTGGTTGGAGAGGCCACAAAGGAGGGAAGCTTCTTACTCAAGGCTGGCACCTTTGAGTTCGTGAAGCCCCTCTCTTTCATGGAGCCCGCTAGTAACGCCTGTGCTTTACTATGGTCAAGAACTATGACCTCCCTCGGCTTTGTCACCTCCTTTGAGGCTGGCTCCTTCCTAAGACGGACATAGCCCGGATAAGAATGTTTGTTGGGCCAAAATTCCACTTCTTCCAGGGGAATTGCTCCCAACTTTTCTGATATCACGACCTTCCCGGTTGTCATTGGCATGTGTTCGGCATACCTCCAAGTATTGGTGTCCGAGTAAAAAGGAAGATCCTTCATGCTGAGTCGCTTCTGGGGCCCACGTGATGCTGCAAGTCTACGTATCTCCAGTTGCATTGCAGCTTCCTTCTCATCATTCTTTCTTTGAATTTGTTGGATCATCTCAACAATAAAAGAAAGAGTCCTTCCCAATTCATCTGGGATAGCAGACGATGTAGAGGGAACAGGTTCTGGGTCCGGAACCGATGTAACTGACACCTCGTCGATTTCTTCCTCTTCTACTTGAGGAGCCTGGGACAGCTCCTCCTCCTGACCTTCTCCTAGAAGGTCCTTCTCTGTAGAATCTGACACCTTCGACATCTTATCGTCCAATTGGATGTCTTGAAGGGCGGCCGAGACTTCAGAATATACCGGATTCTGGGCAGTTGGTATATCCAACTGAGGCTGAGGAATGACTGCATCAGCCGATGCTTTAGGGAAAAGGTAGGCCCTCATCTTCTCATTTGGAAGGTAGGGGCCTGAGGTGTTTTTTTCTGAAAACCCCTCACCCAGGTTCGTAACTTTTCCCTGGCAGCATCCCTTGACTACGTCGACTTAGGGTTGTCAAATGCCTCGGTAATCAGGTTAGAAAATACAGTACAAACCTCAGGGTCCCAATACCGGAGATCACCTCTGGAGGCTGCGCATGCTGTGTGCCTCCTGCAAAACTGATGCCCACAGAAGTTCTTACTGCAGACATTGCAGAATTTACTCCCGCACTACGGATGGTCCTCCTGTAAAGAGAAGAAAAATCCATGAGTATCAAGTGAAGGCTTTTCACTTAGATTAAAACATGTAGCTTACACAGTAAAGCTATAAGAGAAAGAAGGATAGACATACTTGTATTTCCTGCCCAGCCAATTGCTGTACCCTCCCAAGATATTAAAACTAAGGTTAATTCTATCCTGGAATACCTTATGTAATTTCCTAAACGGAAATTTAAGGTGTAGCTCACACCTTGAAATAAAGTTTTAATATACGGGATAGAATGAATACAGAAAGAACTCACTTTCTATATATTGTACGGTCTCAACAAAAGGCTGTACAAGATAATATTAAGTATGTTGAGAGAACTTTAGTGTCACAACAAACTCTGTACTGTAGTTTTATTAATGTAGTGTGTACTACAATACAAATATAGTAACTACTGTACATCGAATGCTGCTGCGCCTGCCAGCACGCGCCGGTACGTGCCGGCGTGTGCCAGCACGTGCCGGCATGTGCCAGCACGTGCCGGCCGACATTTACCCCTGTATAGTTAAAAAACATACTACCTTTAACTAATAGGCGGCAGGTCACTGGTTCGCAAATGTGTGCCGGCCGGCAATCATTACCGGCCGGCAGCTGAAAACACTAACACACGGCTGCCGGACGCTAATCGTAGTGGCCAGCAGATTTCGGGATGTATTTCCACTGCCGGTAGGCAAAGGTAGCAATGCCCATGTCTGCCGAGAGTGGCTAAGAACCAGAGAACCTCCACCTGCCCAGCTGCCGGCTGTTAAGCCGGCAGCCGGGGTAGGGGTACAAAACACTAGTAAAAGAAACAGTATGGATGTAAGGTTATAAGGCGGCATTGCCAAACGACCTTCCATGCAGAAAGAGTGAACATATAGAAGGGGAGAATGTAGCATTCAGGCTTCCAAGAAATCCATAGCCTGCCGGACTCTACCGGCAGACATGGAAGGGAGACCAAGGGAGGTCTGGGGTTCACTCTGCAAAAGAAAAAGGGTCTCTGCCGGCCGGCAAGTAATTGCCGGTCGGCAGAGAGCTGAGCCGGTCCTCCATCCTAACCTACACTAGGTACGGAAGTAGGACTGCGGCTAAAAGAAAGAAAGAGAGGGGGGGAAAGGGATAAGGGTCTTATAACTTCGTTCTAGCAAGGGACACATTCAGCAGTTAAGGAAGCTCATCCTAACCTAGACTTGTCCATTAGGGAGAAAGACTGGCAATACTTGCTATCCTCCTCCAAACCAGAACAAAGTTAGGTGTAGTTATTTCGCCGGGCAACGAATAAAACTCATTCTCCAGCCCGAGAAAAACAACACAGGACAGTCTGCTAGACCACTAGAGTAAGGAGTCAACTTGTACAGAATCCTTCAGACGTGGACTAGGGAAGCAAAGCTTTCTGTGTCTGCACCTAACCTAGCAAAGGAAACTCATTCTCTATGCTAGGAAGATGCAGACCATAGACTAGAAACTCTGATATTCTGACCCAACCCAAAAAACCAGTCACTCTGGTTATCCGGTCAGGACAGACATATCCTAGTATAGTTATACCTGAATATTATTCAGATAGAACCGCTAGGATTAAGCCTAAGGCTTACTCAGAGGGAGAGAGGGATTGAAATTAGTCTCCGGAGAAGAAAAAAACAATCGGGGATGTGCGAAAGTATACTACTGTACCATAGGCTACTAGCCTAGGTGCGATGAGAATCGATTACCTAAATCACCGAAACTCTCTCGTATACAATATTGGAAACAAAATTCAACAATATCTTACATGTATAAAATATTTGCCAGTAGCTTCAATAACATAACACTCGGAAAAACTTATATCATGCATGAAAGTACTAGGGCCAGACGCCAAGGCTACTAAGCCTCGCGAAGGGCAAGATCGCTTACCCTAAATCGCCGAACTAAAAACTAACGGCATCATATAAGCATTCCTAGAGGAGCTAAATAGCTAGATTATTAAAGCATAACAAACCGGGAACGTCGCTCTAGCTAACTAAATGACCCATATATAGTGGGCAACAGCATCCAGGATACCTCCGGTAGGCAACAGCTCTTGTTTACGTTAATATCACTTTTGATTTAATTCAAAACGACAAGAGCTTACACTTATACACAGTAAAGATAATACTCAACTTTCCAGAGGTAGAAGAGGCCGGAGAAGGCATCAAAATGTTGAATTATATCCAAAATAATGATAGAACACAAGGGAAAACACCGAGTAGTAGAGTTACATGAAAAGGAATAAAGAGGGCGCTACCGCCTTCATCAGATACACTTCTGGAAAGGGAATAGGAGAGAGGCCTTATGATCGGCTCTCTTTTCATTCTCGTTTCAGATTCTTGTCACTGTAACCCCTCGAAGCGTTAATACTGTTCGGGGTAAAGATAGCTATGTGACGTGTCAAAAATACATCCTCTGATATTATGCGATATCCCTGTGAGATTTATTTTGGGATATTCGCTCCAGGAGTTAGAATTCTGGATACCTTAAGGTAAAATTCTCTGGGAATATCACTGTAGTCAAATATACCCTAGGAAGCTACCTATTGGGAACTTCCATCAGGACGACATGGCCTGAGCTCTATATATATATATATATATATATATATATATATATATATATATATATATATATATATATATATATATATATATATATATATATATAAATAAACGTGTGTATATGGAGATTTTTTTACGTATATATATATATATATATATATATATATATATATATATATATATATATATATATATATATATATATATATATATATATATATATATATATATACAAAAAACTTTTTTTTTTGTTTGTTTATATTTGTGTGTTTCTCTTCTGGAAGTAAGTCCGATGAAAAAAAAGATGTTTGTTTTGTTCCGAGATGATATTTTTTTTATTTACATAACAACTTTTATATCAAGTAATTATCTTTCTGCCCATTCTATCTAATATGGTAAACGGAAGAAATGTCATGAAAATAACCGATATTACTTGATTACAAACATGGAATATTTTTTTAGCTTCTTAAGGTGGCTTCAGGAGCAAAGAAAAGTAACTCTATTCATTATTACATACCCATGGAACTTTGTGTAATTGTTTAGAGTATATAGAGCTTCTCTCATGCCAAATTTGAGAAATATTGGTTAATGATTTTTTGTTTTTTTCATTCATATTTTTTTAGAACTTGTAGTACCTTTTATTTCCTGTAATTTGATTATTTAATATTTTTTTTTTGGTAATTTTTACAACACGCTCTCGATTCACTCCAAAATAATGCAATCCTGCAGTTCTTATCTTCTTGCACAGTAACTAGGTGGTTATTTAAATTCTGGGGAAGCAATAATTAGCAAGATATGTTGAGGAAGAAGGAAGGAGTTATAAAAAGAAAATAGCTCGGTTTCCTCACTAAACAACCTGGAACTGGAATGTCAACATAGTCAACCTAAAAGAATTCATGATGCCAGTGTACATATAGAGAAGTTCGTGATGCTAGCGTACATTTGATATGCTGTATATTCAAAGTATACTTAATTAAAAATTAATTAATTACTCAAAAGTGTCCATAAAACATGTAATTTACAAATAATGACACTTTTGAGTAATCACTCAATATCAATTTCCGATAACTATCCATTGCTGCACATGGACCAACTATTTGACATCATACGATTGAGTTGTTAAAAGGCTCTTATCCATTTCCTTTGTACAACAAAGCAAAGTTATTATCAGCTTTTATAACCCTTTTGGGTTATATCAATACACAGTCATTCCAATTTGGTCTAATGAACACACCCGCTACCTTTCAATGAGTGATGGATAACCTTCTAGGGTGAATTGAAGGAGTATGCGTATATGTTGACGATATTGTGATATATTCATTGACCTGGGAAGAGCATCTCCGAAGCCTCGAGAAGGTATTTCAGAAGATGCGGGGAGTATCCCAAACAATTAACCTGGAGAAGAGCGAATTTGGAAAGGCAACAGTTTGGTACTAGGGATTTGTAGTCGGAAGAGGACAAATCCCACAGGCAGCCACTAACGTTGAAGGAATAAGGAAGGCTTCACCCCCACAACGAGAAATTTTTTTTTAATGATTTTTGGGGATGGCAGGATATTAGAGACGTTTTTGCGCAAGTTTTTTTGGGCTGTATTCGCTCCCTTGACGGAGTTGACTAGACCTAAAAAAAAAATTGTATGGACCAGCGAGTGCCAGGAATCTTTTGACAGGATAAAGGCTATATTAACTTCAAAACCCATACTGCAAGCGTAGAATTTCAACAAGAAATTCTTGATCCAAGTGGATTCTTCGGACAATGAGTTAAGATCTGTCCTATTACAAGAAGGCAAGGAAAGAATTCTTCTTCCCGTCTTGTTTATGTCATCAACTGTCGAGCTTGATCAACAGTTGAAAAGGAACTGCTAGCACTAATCACAGCGGTAAAAAGTTTTGAAGTTTCTGTGAACACACCACAGAATAAAGAAATTGCTGTTTACTCGGATCACAATTCTTTGAAATTTTTTGATAAAATAATAAGAGTTTAACTAGAGTGTCATTATGTTTGTTATAATAGTTTATTAATGTAAATAACATATCAGGTAAAGATGACATTGTTGCAGATTATTTATTGTGGCTGAATCAGTGGATTTAGGCCAAGAATAAATAATCTTTTTGCGGAAAGCTTTCTTACGAAGATGGTCTAGTATAAGTGTAAATATATTTTTGGGCTCAGGCCATGTCGTCCTGATGGAAGTTCCTTCTTAGTAGCTTCCTAGGTTATATTTAACTACAGTGATATATCCCAGAGAATTTTACTAAAGGTATCCAGAATTCTAACTCCTGGTGCGAGTATCCCTTTTATTATCTTATAGGGATATCGCATAAGATCAGAGGACATATTCTTGACACGCCACATAGCTATCTACACCCCTAATAACGTTTACGCTTCGCGAGGGGAAGGTGGCAAGAATTGTAGGAGAGCCGTTTTCAAGGCAATAGTCCTACTCGTACTGTAATTGGGCACCAGCATGCTGCCGCGTGGCGCCATCTAGTCATTCTTTCGTTCGTAGCATTCCTGACCGGTATTTATCCCGTGTTATCTCTCACTATTTTGGATTGTTTTGCTACGATGATGTCTTACCCAGCCTTATCTGCCTCTGGAATGTTAAGTATTATCTTTGAATTGTATAAATGTAAGCTCTAGCCAGTTTTTTCCTCGATATCAGTTCGTAATTAAGTAACAAGAGCTGTTGCCAGCCTGATGGCATCTTGGACGCGGTCGTTCTTTGCATGTACATTTAGTTAACCAGAACGACTTTTCCCGGCATTGACTGCTTTAATAACTTTTAGCTATCTAGCAATTTGGCTAGGAATTCTTATATTATGCCATTGTTTTCGTGGATTTGGCAAATTTATGACCGAGCCCCATGAGTGCTAGGCTTCTTAGCCTAGGCACCTACATACTTCATGCATGATATAACCTTCCTGGTAAAGTTTTATTGAAGCTCCGGCAATATTTTACACAATCAAGATATTACTGCTTAAAAATTTTCCTCTTCCAAGATAGTATACGAGAGAGTTTCGGTGACCGATTCTCACTGCGCCTAGGCTACCAGCCTAGGGGCTTTAGTATACTTGCATGAATGTCTCCAATTACCCTTGTATTGTCTTTGAAGTGGAGACTGACACCTCCTATACCTTTTAAGTCGATACCAATCTCCTTGTGATTTTTAAGACCAATTCCTCCTACCTCTGACTAGCCTAGGCTAACCCTAGTTGGCTTTGCCTTGAATTGTATTCTGGCAAATCTTTACTGGAGTGTTCCCGCTTCTTTCTCTCAACCACTGAGTCGGGTTTGAGTTTAGGACGGGACATCAGAGTAGCATGTCTGCGATCAAAAACCATCCGTCTTGGTGAATTGATTTCCAAAGCCAGGTTAGGTTGCCAATGCAGGAGGTTAGACCTCCCTAGGCCATACCCTGGAGGCGTTATATGATAATTCCTCCTCTCCATAGCCTAGCAGACAGTCCTGTGCCGGCAGGTCCTAAGCTGAAGAATTGAATTCTTCCCTTGCTTAGGGTCTCCTACACTAGATTCTGTTCCTCAGTTGAGACAGCGACCTGTGTGCCGCCTTCTCACCCAATCAGACTAACCCAACCTAGGGAATTGAATTCCCTGGCCCCTAAGGTTGTCTTTACTATGGATCAGAATCTTTTAGGTTAGGTAGTGCCTTCTAGGTACTACCTCACCTGCAGGACCCTTGCCACTCCCCTGCTGTCCTTTAGTGTTGGCCTAGCCTTCACACATCCTGGCCATCATTCTACAATCGACCCTATGGGTAGTTTGCGGGATTGGCTCGGGGTTCCCCGAGCTGGCTGCCGGCTGGGATCCTCCCCTATCTTTAGAGTGTTTTTCAGTCATCCCTTGGACTGCCTTCCATGACCCTACTACCAATATGGATAGGCTAGGGATGGATGGAAGCCCAAATATAATTCCCCCTTCTATATGAACCCTCACTCCGAATGAAGGTCTGCAAGGTTGAGCCTTTGCTTTACCCCCATCCATACTTTCTCTTTATCTTACCATCAACCCTGGGCCGGCTGCTGGCAGCTTACGGCTGCTGGCAGCTTACGGCTGCTGGCAGCTTACGGCTGCCGGCAGCCAACTTGGACGACTGTCCGCCATCAGATTGCTCTGCCGCCGCTTGCCATGGGGTGTTGTTGATCGGCAACCAAACGGCAATGGGGACACACTCTGGCCAGCTGCCAGCAACTATGTTGACTGCCAGCAGCCAGTCATCCATGTCTGCAGACATTCTCTCCGCTGGCTGCCGGCGGGTCCACCTTGATAGAGGAACCCACCGCCCTTTATCCATGAAGGCTGTGTATACCTTCAATAGCCCAGGGCCGCCGGCAGGGACTACAGTACTGACTGCGGTGTCGTAGTCACTGTGATATTGATTACTCCGCATGACACATACCGATGTATGGTCTGTGCTGTAGCCCATACAAAATTTATTCCAGCCTATAAGGTGCTTCATGGGCAGCCTATTGTGAGACCACCGCTTCTAGAGAGCGATTCTCTCTGCTTAATTTAATGGTTGATAACCATTATTAAAAAATCCCCAATATTGAACCTTAGAAGACAGAGTTAAAATTACACTTTATATCCAAGGATATTATCTTCCCATATAATTTGTCAAGAATTTAGTGTTCAATATTGAAGGAAGCCATATCAATTGGCTGGACAGGAGGCACATGTGGGTGTCTTTCCCCTTTTTCTAGCTTCCACTATCCTAAGAGAAATAATGTGTATACCACTGTATGATGAAATTTGAGATTTTCACCGAATACTTATATGCTTTTCCTTCTTTACAGGAGGAGCATCCCGATTGCGGGAACCATTTCTGCAAGGTCCGCAGTAAGAACTTTTGTGGCCACGACATGTGCAGGACACATGCGCGCTGCGCAATCACGAAGGGATCTCTGAAATACTGGTACCCACAGGTATGTACCGTTTGTGAAAAACTGGTCAACGAGGCTTTTGATGATCAAAAGTCCACAGAGTCAAAGGATGCAGCAAGAGAGACGCTGTGAAAATGGGTCAGAGGTTTTCAGAAGAACACCACTGGCCCATACCTTCCTAATGAGAAGATGAGGGCTTGTCTGTTCCCTAGGGCATATTCGGATGCAGTTGTTCCCCTAACTCAACCTAAGATTCCCCTCATCCAGATTCCGATAGAATCTGATATGTCCGATGCCTTGAAGGACATCCAACTGGAAGACAACATGTCAGTTGTCTCCCAGTAGACAGAACGAAGTCTCCTAGTGGAAGAGCAGTGTGGAGGATTTATTTTTGTTTTATTTTTATTTTTGTTTTTTTTGCCAAATCCAGAGAGAGAGAGAGAGAGAGAGAGAGAGAGAGAGAGAGAGAGGGAGAGAGAGAGAGAGGGGTAGTTAGTGTATCGATTGTTTGTTGTGAGAAAGACTGTTGGTATAAATGAGGTTGTTTGTTTACTTTTAGCTAGGTTAGGAGAATGGTAAATGTTTTGGAGCGAAGGCTTTTTGATTTGACTGCTGATAGAGGCGGTTGTGTGTGTGATGCTGGATTATATTTATTATTCTTTATTACCAGCGTAGAAGTGTTCATTGGTTTTCTGAGTAAGTACAGTTTTGTTTATATTTGCTTGTCGTGATTGTGAATGATAGGAACAGTTTATTATTTATCTTTGATTATAGTGCGATAGTTTAGTTAGCTAGGAGTGTTTGTAAGTGTTTTTCTTTTTTCATTTTTCTGGCCGTAATTCCTCCTTTGGAGAGAGTTTCCTTGAGTGTTTACTTGATTGTTGACGACTTGGCCTGTAACAGAACTCGTTACGATTGCTCAGATTTATTTACTTGTTGATGACCTGGACTACGATTATGATTATGATTTGATTGCTCTTAACGATTTTATTGATATTGATGCCATAATGACCCAGCCCGTTTGAAGGATTTTCCATCTGGATCACTGATGAATAAGATTGTGATGATGATGAGGATGACTATGATTAATTTGCCCCGATATAGGAAGTGAGTGTGGCAGTTGGACTCGGGGTAGTACCGTTTGCCAATAAGTTGTGGTAGTGGGCTGTGAATGTCTTTTGGGCCTTGTATGGACAACGGTGTCCACATACAAACATATATACTGTGATTATTATTTTAGTTTGTGTTTTTTTTTTGTACTGTTTGTGAACTGTGTCGGTGTTGGGTTTGTGAGGGTTATTTTGAGTATTGGCGACAGTGTTCGTGGTCACACATATATGTACTGAATATTTTGTTTTTGAAGATTTTGGTTTGGTGATTTGTTTGTTTGTCTTTAGTATTAAGGTTTCGCGAATGACATTATTTTAGTTATTTGAATATTTTTTTTGTAATTGTTTTAGTGTGTAAGAAATATAGTATTAAGGTCATATTTTGTTTTTTGTCCTTTTGTCTATGAGTCTGGTTTTAGATAACGTAAGGGGAAAAGTTTGTTTTGTTGAGACAATTGTCAGTAGGTGTGATTCAGGGTGTGGGGCTTGTTCTTGCAACATCCTGCCACAGCAGGAGCGGGAGAATGTCTTACCTCCTGAAGGCGATGCTGAGAAAGCAGAAACTATTTCGGTTTCATCGGCTACGGTGGCTGAGCCTGTCCCGTCGACTTCTTCTTCTGGTCCCTAGGTAGACTCGATCACTAATACACTGCATTTACTTTTGTCCATGTTCCAGGACATGCAAAAGCAGTCGCCCGAGAAGGAGGCTTCTCTACGGACTGAAATGCACCAGCTCGTGTCTACACGTTTAGCCCCCAAGATGGTAAACATCAAAGACCTTCCCGCTTTTTTTGACATCAATCCTTGGAGGTATGCTGAGCACATACCTATGTCAGAGGGGAAGATCTTCCTCTCCGAGAAACTGGGCACTGTCCCAGTAGATGATGTGGTGTTCTGGCCCAGCAAAGGGGCCTACCCGGATTGTTACGTCCGCCTGAGGACGGAACCCCCTTCCAAAGAAGAAACAGAACCTTGTTTACCAAAACCTTGAAGGAGAGTGCCTTCACTAGCTCCAAGGTGCCTTCCCCTTTATGGAAAATGGGGTCAAGGCAGCCTTAAAGACAGTCAAGGCAGGAAAACCTTATCCTACACTTGAGGAGTGTAGACCCTTTTCCCTCGCCCTACCATCTGACGATGCAGACTGGAAGGATGTTTACAACACCTTCTCAGTTTGGAAGCTGGAGGCTGACATCGCCGGACGACAGTTCGGTGAAGACCTCCCAAAGTTGTCGGACTTTCACCTGCGCAGGAAGCAGGAAACGAAAGAACGACTTGCCGCCTCTATGTCTCTACAGACTGGACTAGAGAAAATGGCAAGTGTTCCAGATACCCCAGATATGTACATGGTCTTTGCCAAAGCTCATTTGGCAACGGTCACCAAAGACCTGTACTACTTCATTAAAGCCCGTTGGGATTGAAGAGAGTTCGTGTTCGCCTCGGCTGCAGTGAGGCACGAACCAAGGAAGCTGATAGCCTCCAACTTCTGGGGAAAAGACCTCTCCAAGTGGGGCTTGTTCTCCAAGAGAAAGTCTTCCGCTGAAGAGGGTCCCCAGCCGAAAAGGAAGACAAAACGATCCAGAGTGCCCTCTCGCCCTCCACGACAACAACAGCTTCCCGTGGTCACGGTGCCCCAGACGGTGGCTCAACCACCCACCACTTTTCAGCCAGTGCCCCAACCAATGGCGACTCAGTCGCCCGTCTTAACCCCAGCCTTTGAAAGGCAATCGACGACCTTTCGACCAAAGTCTCGAGGTTCCTATCGAGGTTCCTCTAGACGCCGCTCCAGAGGTAGGGGCAACATAGGTGGACGTGGCTAAGGAGGCAAATCCTCCAGCCAGCACTCCAAGTGAGATGCTACCGGTAGGAGGGAGACTTCTCCTCTTCCGGGATCGCTGGACCTTCGATCCCTGGGCCCGCAGCCTAATCAAGAACGGACTGGGGTGGAGTTGGAATTCAACTCCACCAAACTTCCCTCAGTTCTTCCAACACTCAACCCCCATATTGGAAGAATACGTTCAGGAACTCTTAGACAAAAGAGTTGTAAGGAGGGCAAAGCCCATCAAATTCCAAGGATGGCTGTTCTGTGTTCCGAAGAAAGACTCGGAAATGCTCAGAGTCATTCTGGACTTATCACCACTCAACAAGTTCATGGCGAACAACAAGTTCAGAATGCTGACGCTCCAACACATAAGGACCCTACTGCCCAAATGGGCAGACACAGTCTCTATAGACATGGCGGACGCATACTGGCATGTTCCGATCAACCGCCAAGTTTCCCCATACCTAGGATTCAAACTGCAAAAAAGGCAGTATGTTTTCAGAGCCCTGCCCTTTCGGCTAAACATATCCCGAAGGGTATTCACAAAGCTTGCGAACACAGTCATTCGTCAACTACGCTTAAAGGGGAGTTCAGGTGATTGCCTACCTGGACGACTGGCTGGTATGGGCAGCATCCGAAGAAGAATGCACGCAAGCCTCCAAGGAAGTGATCCAGCTCCTGGAATACTTAGGATTCAAGATCAACTTTGAAAAGTCTCGAATATCTCCAGCTCAGAAGTTCCAATGGCTGGGTGTCCACTGGAACTTACAGTCACACTGCGTCTCCATTCCATCAAAGAAGAGGAGAGAGATAGCGGGATCTGTCAAGAGACTTCTTCAATCCGACGGGATATCAAGAAGGCAGCAGGAGAGAGTGTTGGGGTCCCTCCAGTTCACCTCAGTGACAGACCCAGTATTGAGAGCTCAATTAAAAGATGCATCATGAGTTTAGAAAAAATACGCATCAAATACCCGAAGAGATCTGAAAAGACCGATACCAACTAGTCAGCGATCCCTCCTTAGGCCATGGTCGGAGGCCAAGTACCTGAAGAAGAATGTACCCTTACAACCGCCTCCATCTTCAGTCACCGTTCACACGGATGCCTCAAAGGAAGGGTGGGGAGGCCTCTCTCACCATCAGAAAGTCCAAGTAACCTGGTCCTCCCTCTTCAAGACCTTCCACATCAACATTCTGGAAGCCATGGCAGTTTTTCTCTCACTGAAAAAACGGAAACTTCGCTGCTCAACCCATATCCGACTGGTACTAGACAGCGAGGTTGTAATGAGATGCCTGAATCGACAGGGCTCGAGATCACCTCAAATCAACCAAGTGATATTGGCCATCTTCCGCCTGGCGGAGAAGAAGATATGGCACTTATCAGCAGTCCACCTTCAAGGGTTCCGCAATGTGACGGCGCACGCTCTATCCAGGCTCAACCCGATAGAGTCAGAATGGTCCCTAGACGCAAGATCATTCTCCATCATCTTATGCAAAGTCCCAGGACTGCAGATAGACCTCTTTGCAACGAGCGATAACAAGAAGCTACCCCGGTATGTAGCCCCGTACGAGGATCCTTTAGCGAAATCATCGGACGCGATGTCTCTAGACTGGAAGTGATGGTCCAAGATCTACCTGTTCCCTCCAACCAACCTTCTGCTGAAAGTCCTCAACAAACTGAGATCCTTTCACAGAACAGCAGCAATAGGGGCCCATAAATGGCCCAACAGCGTATGGTTCCCCCTGATAACGGAACTACGCCTGAAGCTGATCTCGTTGTCGGATTCAGTTCTGACTCAGCAAGCGCAGAAGTCGACTGTCTCAGCTTCATCACAGAAAACCCAGAACCTTTATCTCATGATTTTCTCACCTTAGCAGTCAAGAAAAGGTTTTGGATTTCAAGGGACAGTATTAACTTTCTAGAAGAATACAAGTCAAAATCAACGAGAAGACAATACGAGTCTTCCTGGAAGAAATGGGTCGCCTTTGTCAAGGCAAAGAATCCAAAGGATATTTCAACGGATTTCTGTTTATCCTTCTTCATCCATCTCCATGAACAAGGTTTAGCAGCCAACAGGATTGCCACGTGCAAATCTGCTCTGACCAGACCCTTGCTGTATGCCTTCCAGGTAGACTTCTCCAAGGATATCTTCAACAAGATTCCAAAAGCCTGCGCTAAAATTCAGCCCACAGCTCCTCCGAGGCCCATTTCATGGTCCTTGGATAAGGTTCTTCACTTGGCATCAACCTTGAAAAACGAAGACTGCTCTCTAAAAGACTTGACTCAAAAAGTGATATTCTTATTTGCAATAGCCTCAGAAGCCAGAGTTAGCGAAATAGTGGCCCTCTTGAAGGGTGATGGCCACATTCAGTTCACAGACTGCAGAGAACTGAACCTTTTTCCGGACCCAGCTTTTCTCGCCAAGAACGAGCTGTCCACTAAGAGGTGGGGTCCCTGGAGAATCTGCCCTCTGAAGGAAGAAGCATCCCTATGCCCAGTGGAATGCCTAAAGGTCTATCTTCGTAGAACTTCAGACTTTAGGGGAGGTCAGCTTTTCAGGGGAGAAACATCAGGTTCAACATTAACCTTAAAACAACTAAGGGCGAAGATCACCTACTTTATTCGCAGAGCGGATCCAGACAGTACACCCGGAGGTCATGATCCGAGAAAAGCTGCTTCGTCTCTGAATTTCTTTCAAAATATGTCTTTTGAAAGTCTTCGCACTTACACTGGATAGAAGTCATCCAGGGTCTTCTTCAAGCATTACGCGAAACAATTACAGGAAATCAAACATTATGTGGTGGCAGCAGGTAGTGTACTAAAACCTGCCGCTTGATTTCTGCGAAGAACAATGCACTAATTGTGACTTTTTAATGAAGGGTGTACATGGTGGACTCTTACGGTGTATCATGTTGAGTGATGTATCTAGTACATTGCACTATGGACTGTTGTAATTACACGGGTGACAAAAAGCATAAAAGACTGATACATGTGCCATGCATATTTATATACAAGTGTTCCTTTTGTAACAACAGAATCCATAGTGAAATATTCCATATTTCCCATAGAGTGGCTTGAGTTTCCTTTTCAGATGAAACCTTATTAATTTTTCTGTTATTACTAATTATGCTTTCTCACACAAATTTTCAGTGAAAATTGTTATTGATTTTACATGTTACAACCCTTGATTTCTATATTCTATTTGTTAATAAACATAGTTAGGAATCTTTTAGGAATCTCATTTTGCCCCAGATATCCTAAAATAAAAATAAAGGGTGTTAGAGCTACTTTTTATCCTCTTATTTTTGGAAAAATATCCAGAACAAAGGTTATTACTGTTCCAAGCAAACAATCATCAGATTATATGCTATGCTACTGAGTTTAGTCCCTAGTAATGACTGATTGTACCAACCTGTTTACCTTACTGATTCAAAGTTTCTTACATGAATGTAAACCTGTCTATCTTGTCTCCAATGAACAAACAGACTCGGGAGGTATCAGTTACCTGCACCGATCAATTCCATTCAGAGTACAAACTATGCCTCATGTATATGAGGATACTAATATACAACTTGTTTGCTAGACTTGTTCCTTGAACTCACAATCCCCGGGTTTTTCTCCTAGAGTCTTCCAAGACTCTTCCCTGTAGGGGGTAGGAAGAACTGACATAGTCCATGATCAGTTGAATGGTGTATGACGGTAACACCAGGTGTCTCTGGGTCTAGACGACCAAGGAAAATTTATCTCAAGATGATTGGCACTATTGAAAATCCACAGATACATTAATGCTCTGGTAAATTTCCATCAGGACGACATGGCCTGAGCCCAAAAAACAGATTTTGAGCGAAGCAAAAAATCTATTTTTTGGTGAGGTAGCCATATCGTCCTGATGGACCAACCCTCTTTTGACAATGGATAAATTAATCCCTCCCTAATATTCTGTATCTGTAGCACCTAAGTAATGCTACAAAGAATGACTAGATGGTGCCACGCGGCGGCGTGCTGGGGCCCAATTACAGTACGAGTAGGAGTATTGCCTTAATAACGGCTCTCCTACAATTCTTGCCACCTTCCCCTATCGAAGTGTAAATGCTATTAGGGGTGTAGATAGCTATGTGGCGTGTCAAGAATACGTCCTCTGATCTTATGCGATATCCCTATAAGATATTACAAGGGATACTCGTGCCAGGAGTTAGAATTCTGGATACCTTTAGTAAAACTCTCTGGGATATATCACTGTAGTTAAATATAATCTATGAAGCTACTAAGAAGGAAATTCCATCAACCCGACATGGCTTCCTCACCCAAAAATAGATTTTTCGCTTCGCTTAAAATCCGTTTTTTCATGTATTTCCTTTTTGGATTTAATAAATGTATAGCCAGATCGTAAGGTGGGTTCCACTGAGGGAGAATTAAGTAATGAATGTAAATTACATAAGACATTCGTTATTATGTCAGTTGTATTTTCACATAGTTCGATATTAGTAAATTAACGTTATTAATTGAGGTGATAACTTCTTATTTTAAAGCAGTTTTGATACGAAGTTTTATATAATGTTAAAGTATGCTGTATGACAAACGAGGAAAGAGTGCGAGGGATTTTGTCATGTTTCCCACATGATTAGGAAAAGTAAGAAATTTCTAAACAAAGAGAAAGTGTTGACTCGACACGTTCGTTGGGACTCGTCATTTACTTGACCAATTGGCAACGTTGGTGCCTAAAGCCTGCACTAAGCTTTCTGATAATACCCTGGAATGATCTAAAATAATTAGTTTTACATATATATATATATATATATATATATATATATATATATATTTTTATATAAATATAAATAAATAAATATATATATATATATATATATATATATATATATATATATATATATATATATATATATATATATATATATATATATATATATATATATATATATATATTTATATATATAAATATATATATATATATATATATATATATATATATATATATATATATATATATATATATATATGTATGTGTGTGTATATATATATATATATATATATATATATATATATATATATATATATATATATATATATATATATGTATATATATATATATATATATATATATATATATATATATATATATATATATATATATATATATATATATATATATATATATATATATATATTTATATATATATATATATATATATATATATATATATATATATATATATATATTTATAATTATTTATATATATATATATATATATATATATGTATATATATTTATATTTATATATAAATATATATATATATATATATATATATATATATATATATATATATATATATATATATATATATATATATATATATATATATATATTATATATATATATATATATATATATATATATATATATATATATTTGTATGTAAATATCACCCACGAACGGCATTTAATAACAAATTCTCTCTTGGGAATATATATATATATATATATATATATATATATATATATATATATATATATACTTGGAATTCATTTTATGGTATAGCTTCTGGCCGGGTGGAGATTCGAACCCCTACCTGTGCGGCTGGAAACTATGCCTACAGTGACTCTACCGAGTGAGCTATCAAGAGAGATAAAAGTTTATGACAAATCTCCGTACATATTCCTGTCGAATTCAGGAATCTGTTCATAGACTTTAAATAAACCCATCTCCACCATGATAGCTGATTTGTGAGTTTGTAACAGTTGGTTATTTTAAATGAACATATATCACAAGCACACGTGATTTCAATCAATGTAAATATCACCAACTAACAGCATTTAATACCAAATTCTATCTTGGGGATATATATCCACTTGGAATTTGTTTATGGTAATAGCTTCTGGCGGGGTGGAGATTCGAACCCCCACCTGTGCGGCTGGAAACTATGCCTGCAGTGACTCTACCAAGTGAGCTATCAAGAGAGATAAAAGTTTATGACAAATCTCCGTACATATTCCTGTCGAATTCAGGAATCTGTTCATAGACTTGAAATAAACCCATCTCCACCATGATAGCTGAATCGTGAGTTTGTAACACGTGGTTATTTTAAATGAACATATATCACAAGCACACGTGATTTCAATCAATGTAAATATCACCCACGAACGGCATTTAATACCGAATTCTATCTTGGGAATATATATCTACTTGGAATTCATTTTATGGTAACAGCTTCTGGCCGGGTGGAGACTCGAACCCCCACCTGTGCGGCTGGAAACTATGCCTGCAGTGACTCTAACAAGTGAGCTATCAAGAGAGATAAAAGTTTATGACAAATATCCATACATATTCCTGTCGAATTCAGGAATCTGTTTATAGACTTGAAATAAACCCATCTCCACCATGATAGCTGAATTTTGAGTTTGTAACACGTTGTTATTCAAAATGAACATATATCACAAGCACACATAATTCCAATCAATGTAAATATCACTCTCAAACGGCATTTAATACCGAATTCTATCTAGGGAATATATATCCACTTGGAATTCATTTTATGGTAACAGCTTCTGGCCAGGTGGAGATTCGAACCCCCACCTGTGCGGCTGGAAACTATGCCTACAGTGACTCTACTGAGTGAGCTATCAAGAGAGATAAAAGTTTATGACAAATCTCCTACATATTCCTGTCGAATTCAGGAATCTGTTCATAGACTTAAAATAAACCCATCTCCACCATGATAGCTGAATCGTGAGTTTGTAACACGTGGTTATTTTAAATGAACATATATCACAAGCACACGTGATTTCAATCAATGTAAATATCACCCACGAACGGCATTTAATACCGAATTCTCTCTTGGGAATATATATCCACTTGGAATTCATTTTATGGTAACAGCTTCTGGCCGGGTGGAGATTCGACCCCCACCTGTGCGGCTGGAAACTATGCCTACAGTGACTCTACCGAGTGAGCTATCAAGAGAGATAAAAGTTTATGACAAATCTCCGTACATATTCCTGTCGAATTCAGGAATCTGTTCATAGATTTAAAATAAATCCATCTCCACCATGATAGCTGAATCGTGAGTTTGTAACACGTGGTTATTTTAAATGAACATATATCACAAGCACACGTGATTTCAATCAATGTAAATATCACCCACGAACGGCATTTAATACCGAATTCAATCTTGGGAATATATATCCACTTGGAATTCATTTTATGGTAACAGCTTCTGGCCGGGTGGAGATTCGAACCCCCTCCTGTGCGGCTGGAAACTATGCCTAGAGTGACTCTACCGAGTGAGCTATAAAGAGAGATAAAAGTTTATGACAAATCTCCGTACATATTCCTGTCGAATTCAGGAATCTGTTCATAGACTTGAAATAAACCCATCTCCACCATGATAGCTGAATCGTGAGTTTGTAACACGTGGTTATTTTAAATGAACATATATCACAAGCACACGTGATTTCAATCAATGTAAATATCACCCACGAACGGCATTTAATACCGAATTCTATCTTGGGAATATATATCCACTTGGAATTCATTTTATGGTAACAGCTTCTGGCCGGGTGGAGATTCGAACCCCCACCTGTGCGGCTGGAAACTATGCCTACAGTGACTCTACCGAGTGAGCTATCAAGAGAGATAAAAGTTTATGACAAATCTCCGTACATATTCCTGTCGAATTCAGGAATCTGTTCATAGACTTGAAATAAACCATCTCCACCATGATAGCTGAATCGTGAGTTTGTAACACGTGGTATTTTAAATGAACATATATCACAAGCACATATGATTTCAATCAATGTAAATATCACCCACGAACGGCATTTAATACCGAATTCTATCTTGGGAATATATATCCACTTGGAATTTATTTATGGTAACAGCTTCTGGCCGGGTGGAGATTCGAACCCCCACCTGTGCGGCTGGAAACTATGCCTACAGTGACTCTACCGAGTGAGCTATCAAGAGAGATAAAAGTTTATGAAAAATCTCCGTACATATTCCTGTCGAATTCAGGAATCTGTTCATAGACTTGAAATAAACCATCTCCACCATGATAGCTGAATCGTGAGTTTGTAACACATGGTTATTTTAAATGAACATATATCACAAGCACACGTGATTTCAATCAATGTAAATATCACCCACGAACGGCATTTAATACCGAATTCTATCTTGGGAATATATATCCACTTGGAATTCATTTTATGGTAACAGCTTCTGGCCGGGTGGAGATTCGAACCCCCACCTGTGCGGCTGGAAACTATGCCTACAGTGACTCTACCGAGTGAGCTATCAAGAGAGATAAAAGTTTATGACAAATCTCCGTACATATTCCTATTGAATTCAGGAATCTGTTCATAGACTTGAAATAAACCCATCTCCACCATGATAGCTGAATCGTGAGTTTGTAACACGTGGTTATTTTAAATGAACATATATCACAAGCACACGTGATTTCAATCAATGTAAATATCACCCACGAACGGCATTTAATACCGAATTCTATCTTGGGAATATATATCCACTTGGAATTCATTTTATGGTAACAGCTTCTGGCCGGGTGGAGATTCGAACCCCCACCTGTGCGGCTGGAAACTATGCCTACAGTGACTCTACCGAGTGAGCTATCAAGAGAGATAAAAGTTTATGACAAATCTCCGTATATATTCCTGTCGAATTCAGGAATCTGTTCATAGACTTGAAATAAACCCATCTCCACCATGATAGCTGAATTGTGAGTTTGTAACACGTTGTTATTTTAAATGAACATATATCACAAGCACACGTGATTTCAATCAATGTAAATATCACCACGAACAGCATTTAATACCGAATTCTATCTTGGGAATATATATCCACTTGGAATTCATTTTATGGTAACAGCTTCTGGCCGGGTGGAGATTCGAACCCCCACCTGTGCGGCTGGAAACTATGCCTACAGTGACTCTACCGAGTGAGCTATCAAGAGAGATAAAAGTTTATGACAAATCTCCGTACATATTCCTGTCGAATTCAGGAATCTGTTCATAGACTTGAAATAAACCATCTCCACCATGATAGCTGAATCGTGAGTTTGTAACACGTGGTTATTTTAAATGAACATATATCACAAGCACACGTGATTTCAATCAATGTAAATATCACCCACGAACGGCATTTAATACCGAATTCTATCTTGGGAATATATATCCACTTGGAATTCATTTTAGGTAACAGCTTCTGGCCGGGTGGAGATTCAAACCCCCACCTGTGCGGCTGGAAACTATGCCTACAGTGACTCTACCGAGTGAGCTATCAAGAGAGATAAAAGTTTATGACAAATCTCCGTACATATTCCTGTCGAATTCAGGAATCTGTTCATAGACTTGAAATAAATCCATCTCCACCATGATAGCTGAATTGTGAGTTTGTAACACGTGGTTATTTTAAATGAACATATATCACAAGCACACGTGATTTCAATCAATGTAAATATCACCCACGAACGGCATTTAATACCGAATTCTATCTTGGGAATATATATCCACTTAGAATTCATTTATGGTAACAGCTTCTGGCCGGGTGGAGATTCGAACCCCCACCTGTGCGGCTGGAAACTATGCCTACAGTGACTCTACCGAGTGAGCTATCAAGAGAGATAAAAGTTTATGACAAATCTCCGTACATATTCCTGTCGAATTCAGGAATCTGTTCATAGACTTGAAATAAACCCATCTCCACCATGATAGCTGAATTGTGAGTTTGTAACACGTTGTTATTTTAAATGAACATATATCACAAGCACACGTGATTTCAATCAATGTAAATATCACCCACGAACGGCATTTAATACCGAATTCTATCTTGGGAATATATATCCACTTGGAATTCATTTTATGGTAACAGCTTCTGGCCGGGTGGAGATTCGAACCCCCACCTGTGCGGCTGGAAACTATGCCTACAGTGACTCTACCGAGTGAGCTATCAAGAGAGATAAAAGTTTATGACAAATCTCCGTACATATTCCTGTCGAATTCAGGAATCTGTTCATAGACTTGAAATAAACCCATCTCCACCATGATAGCTGAATCGTGAGTTTGTAACACGTGGTTATTTTAAATGAACATATATCACAAGCACAAGTGATTTCAATCAATGTAAATATCACCCACGAACGGCATTTAATACCGAATTCTATCTTGGGAATATATATCCACTTGGAATTCATTTTATGGTAACAGCTTCTGGCCGGGTGGAGATTCGAACCCCCACCTGTGCGGCTGGAAACTATGCCTACAGTGACTCTACGAGTGAGCTATCAAGAGAGATAAAAGTTTATGACAAATCTCCGTACATATTCCTGTCGAATTCAGGAATCTGTTCATAGACTTAAAATAAACCCATCTCCACCATGATAGCTGAATCGTGAGTTTGTAACACGTGGTTATTTTAAATGAACATATATCACAAGCACACGTGATTTCAATCAATGTAAATATCACCCACGAACGGCATTTAATACCGAATTCTATCTTGGGAATATATATCCACTTGGAATTCATTTTATGGTAACAGCTTCTGGCCGGGTGGAGATTCGAACCCCCACCTGTGCGGCTGGAAACTATGCCTACAGTGACTCTACCGAGTGAGCTATCAAGAGAGATAAAAGTTTATGACAAATCTCCGTACATATTCCTGTCGAATTCAGGTATCTGTTCAAGACTTGAAATAAACCCATCTCCACCATGATAGCTGAATTGTGAGTTTGTAACACGTGGTTATTTTAAATGAACATATATCACAAGCACACGTGATTTCAATCAATGTAAATATCACCCACGAACGGCATTTAATACCGAATTCTATCTTGGGAATATATATCCACTTGGAATTCATTTTATGGTAACAGCTTCTGGCCGGGTGGAGATTCGAACCCCCACCTGTGCGGCTGGAAACTATGCCTACAGTGACTCTACCGAGTGAGCTATCAAGAGAGATAAAAGTTTATGACAAATCTCCGTACATATTCCTGTCGAATTCAGGAATCTGTTCATAGACTTAAAATAGACCCATCTCCACCATGATAGCTGAATCGTGAGTTTGTAACACGTGGTTATTTTAAATGAACATATATCACAAGCACACGTGATTTCAATCAATGTAAATATCACCCACGAACGGCATTTAATACCGAATTCTATCTTGGGAATATATATCCACTTGGAATTAATTTTATGGTAACAGCTTCTGGCCGGGTGGAGATTCGAACCCCCACCTGTGCGGCTGGAAACTATGCCTACAGTGACTCTACCGAGTGAGCTATCAAGAGAGATAAAAGTTTATGACAAATCTCCGTACATATTCCTGTCGAATTCAGGAATCTGTTCATAGACTTGAAATAAACCCATCTCCACCATGATAGCTGAATCGTGAGTTTGTAACACGTGGTTATTTTAAATGAACATATATCACAAGCACACGTGATTTCAATCAATGTAAATATCACCCACGAACGGCATTTAATACCGAATTCTATCTTGGGAATATATATCCACTTGGAATTCATTTTATGGTAACAGCTTCTGGCCGGGTGGAGATTCGAACCCCCACCTGTGCGGCTGGAAACTATGCCTACAGTGACTCTACCGAGTGAGCTATCAAGAGAAATAAAAGTTTATGACAAATCTCCGTACATATTCCTGTCGAATTCAGGAATCTGTTCATAGACTTGAAATAAACCCATCTCCACCATGATAGCTGAATTGTGAGTTTGTAACACGTGGTTATTTTAAATGAACAATATATCACAAGCACACGTGATTTCAATCAATGTAAATATCACCCACGAACGGCATTTAATACCGAATTCTATCTTGGGAATATATATCCACTTAGAATTATTTTATGGTAACAGCTTCTGGCTGGGTGGAGATTCGAACCCCCACCTGTGCGGCTGGAAACTATGCCTACAGTGACTCTACCGAGTGAGCTATCAAGAGAGATAAAAGTTTATGACAAATCTCCGTACATATTCCTGTTGAATTCAGGAATCTGTTCATAGACTTGAAATAAACCCATCTCCACCATGATAGCTGAATCGTGAGTTTGTAACACGTGTTTATTTTAAATGAACATATATCACAAGCACACGTGATTTCAATCAATGTAAATATCACCCACGAACGGCATTTAATACCGAATTCTATCTCGGAATATATATCCACTTGGAATTCATTTTATGGTAACAGCTTCTGGCCGGGTGGAGATTCGAACCCCCACCTGTGCGGCTGGAAACTATGCCTACAGTGACTCTACCGAGTGAGCTATCAAGAGAGATAAAAGTTTATGACAAATCTCCGTACATATTCCTGTCGAATTCAGGAATCTGTTCATAGACTTGAAATAAAACCCATCTCCACCATGATAGCTGAATCGTGAGTTTGTAACACGTGGTTATTTTAAATGAACATATATCACAAGCACAAGTGATTTCAATCAATGTAAATATCACCCCTCGAACGGCATTTAATACCGAATTCTATCTTGGGAATATATATCCACTTGGAATTAATTTTATGGTAACAGCTTCTGGCCGGGTGGAGATTCAAACCCCCACCTGTGCGGCTGGAAACTATGCCTACAGTGACTCTACCGAGTGAGCTATCAAGAGAGATAAAAGTTTATGACAAATCTCCGTACATATTCCTGTCGAATTCAGGAATCTGTTCATAGACTTAAAATAAACCCATCTCCACCATGATAGCTGAATCGTGAGTTTGTAACACGTGGTTATTTTAAATGAACATATATCACAAGCACACGTGATTTCAATCAATGTAAATATCACCCACGAACGGCATTTAATACCGAATTCTATCTTGGGAATATATATCCACTTGGAATTCATTTTATGGTAACAGCTTCTGGCCGGGTGGAGATTCGAACCCCCACCTGTGCGGCTGGAAACTATGCCTACAGTGACTCTACCGAGTGAGCTATCAAGAGAGATAAAAGTTTATGACAAATCTCCGTACATATTCCTGTCGAATTCAGGAATCTGTTCATAGACTTGAAATAAACCATCTCCACCATGATAGCTGAATTGTGAGTTTGTAACACGTTATTTTAAATGAACATATATCACAAGCACACGTGATTTCAATCAATGTAAATATCACCCACGAACGGCATTTAATACCGAATTCTATCTTGGGAATATATATCCACTTGGAATTCATTTTATGGTAACAGCTTCTGGCCGGGTGGAGATTCGAACCCCCACCTGTGCGGCTGGAAACTATGCCTACAGTGACTCTACCGAGTGAGCTATCAAGAGAGATAAAAGTTTATGACAAATCTCCGTACATATTCCTGTCGAATTAAGGAATCTGTTCATAGACTTGAAATAAACCCATCTCCACCATGATAGCTGAATTGTGAGTTTGTAACACGTTGTTATTTTAAATGAATATATATCACAAGCACACGTGATTTCAATCAATGTAAATATCACCCACGAACGGCATTTAATACCGAATTCTATCTTGGGAATATATATCCACTTAGAATTAATTTTTTGGTAACAGCTTCTGGCCGGGTGGAGATTCGAACCCCCACCTGTGCGGCTGGAAACTATGCCTACAGTGACTCTACCGAGTGAGCTATCAAGAGAGATAAAAGTTTATGACAAATCTCCGTACATATTCCTGTCGAATTCAGGAATCTGTTCATAGACTTGAAATAAACCCATCTCCACCATGATAGCTGAATCGTGAGTTTGTAACACGTGTTTATTTTGAATGAACATATATCACAAGCACAAGTGATTTCAATCAATGTAAATATCACCCACGAACGGCATTTAATACCGAATTCTATCTTCGGAATATATATCCACTTGGAATTCATTTTATGGTAACAGCTTCTGGCCGGGTGGAGATTCAAACCCCCACCCCACCTGTGCGGCTGGAAACTATGCTTGCAGTGACTCTACAGAGTGAGCTATCAAGAGAAATAAAAGTTTATGACAAATCTCCATACATATTCCTGTCGAATTCAGGAATCTGTTCATAGACATGAAATAAATCCATCTCCACCATGATAGCTGAATTGTGAGTTTGTAACACGTTATTTTAAATGAATATATATCACAAGCACACGTGATTTCAATCAATGTAAATATCACCCACGAACGGCATTTAATACCGAATTCTATCTTGGGAATATATATCCACTTAGAATTAATATTTTGGTAACAGCTTCTGGCTGGGTGGAGATTCGAACCCCCACCTGTGCGGCTGGAAACTATGCCTACAGTGACTCTACCGAGTGAGCTATCAAGAGAGATAAAAGTTTATGACAAATCTCCGTACATATTCCTGTTGAATTCAGGAATCTGTTCATAGACTTGAAATAAACCCATCTCCACCATGATAGCTGAATCGTGAGTTTGTAACACGTGTTTATTTTGAATGAACATATATCACAAGCACAAGTGATTTCAATCAATGTAAATATCACCCATGAACGGCATTTAATACCGAATTCTATCTTCGGAATATATATCCACTTGGAATTCATTTTATGGTAACAGCTTCTGGCCGGGTGGAGATTCGAACCGCCACCTTTGCGGCTGGAAACTATGCCTACATTGACTCTACCGAGTGAGCTATCAAGAGAGATAAAAGTTTATGACAAATCTCCGTATATATTCAAGTCGAGTTCAGGAATCTGTTCATAGACTTAAAATAGACCCATCTCCACCATGATAGCTGAATCGTGAGTTTGCAACACGTGGTTATTTTAAATGAACATATATCACAAGCACAAGTGATTTCAATCAATTTAAATATCCCCCTCGAACAGCATTTAATACCGAATTCTATCTTGGGAATATATATCCACATGGAATTAATTTTATGGTAACAGCTTCTGGCCGGGTGGAGATTCGAACCCCCACTTGTGCGGCTGGAAACTATGCCTACAGTGACTCTACCGAGTGAGCTATCAAGAGAGATAAAAGTTTATGACAAATCTCCGTACATATTCCCGTCGAATTCAGGAATCTGTTCATAGACTTAAAATAAACCCATCTCCACCATGATAGCTGAATCGTGAGTTTCTAGCACGTGGTTATTTTTAATGAACATATATCAAAAGCACACGTGATTTCAATCAATGTAAATATCACCCACGACCGGCATTTAATACCGAATTCTATCTTGGGAATATATATCTACTTGGAATTCATTTTATTGTAACAGCATTTGGCCGGTTGGAGATTCGAGCCCCCACCTGTGCGGCTAGAAACTATGCCTACAGTGACTCTACCGAGTGAGCGATCAAGAGAAATAAAAGTTTATGACAAATCTCCGTACATACTCCTGTCGAATTCAGGTATCTGTTAAAAGACTTGAAATAAACCAATCTCCGCCATGATAGCTGAATTGTGATTTTGTAACACGTGGTTATTTTAAATGAACATATATCACAAGCACACGTGATTTCAATCTATGTGAATATCACCCACGAACGGCATTTAATACCGAATTCTATCTTGGGAATATATATCCACTTGGAATTCATTTTATGGTAACAGCTTCTGGCTGGGTGGAGATTTGAACCCCCACCTGTTCGGCTGGAAACTATGCCAACAGTGACTCTACCGAGAGAGCTATCAGGAGAGATAAAAGTTTATGACAAATCTCCGTACATATTCCTGTCGAATTAAGGAATCTGTTCATAGACTTGAAATAAACCCATCTCCACCATGATAGCTGAATTGTGAGTTTGTAACACGTTGTTTTTTTAAATGAATATATATCACAAGCACACGTGATTTCAATCAATGTAAATATCACCCACGAACGGCATTTAATACCGAATTCTATCTTGGGAATATATATCCACTTAGAATTAATTTTTTGGTAACAGCTTCTGGCCGGGTGGAGATTCGAACCCCCACCTGTGCGGCTGGAAACTATGCCTACAGTGACTCTACCGAGTGAGCTATCAAGAGAGATAAAAGTTTATGACAAATCTCCGTACATATTCCTGTCGAATTCAGGAATCTGTTCATAGACTTGAAATAAACCCATCTCCACCATGATAGCTGAATCGTGAGTTTGTAACACGTGTTTATTTTGAATGAACATATATCACAAGCACAAGTGATTTCAATCAATGTAAATATCACCCACGAACGGCATTTAATACCGAATTCTATCTTCGGAATATATATCCACTTGGAATTCATTTTATGGTAACAGCTTCTGGCCGGGTGGAGATTCAAACCCCCACCCCACCTGTGCGGCTGGAAACTATGCTTGCAGTGACTCTACAGAGTGAGCTATCAAGAGAAATAAAAGTTTATGACAAATCTCCATACATATTCCTGTCGAATTCAGGAATCTGTTCATAGACATGAAATAAATCCATCTCCACCATGATAGCTGAATTGTGAGTTTGTAACACGTTATTTTAAATGAATATATATCACAAGCACACGTGATTTCAATCAATGTAAATATCACCCACGAACGGCATTTAATACCGAATTCTATCTTGGGAATATATATCCACTTAGAATTAATATTTTGGTAACAGCTTCTGGCTGGGTGGAGATTCGAACCCCCACCTGTGCGGCTGGAAACTATGCCTACAGTGACTCTACCGAGTGAGCTATCAAGAGAGATAAAAGTTTATGACAAATCTCCGTACATATTCCTGTTGAATTCAGGAATCTGTTCATAGACTTGAAATAAACCCATCTCCACCATGATAGCTGAATCGTGAGTTTGTAACACGTGTTTATTTTGAATGAACATATATCACAAGCACAAGTGATTTCAATCAATGTAAATATCACCCATGAACGGCATTTAATACCGAATTCTATCTTCGGAATATATATCCACTTGGAATTCATTTTATGGTAACAGCTTCTGGCCGGGTGGAGATTCGAACCGCCACCTTTGCGGCTGGAAACTATGCCTACATTGACTCTACCGAGTGAGCTATCAAGAGAGATAAAAGTTTATGACAAATCTCCGTATATATTCAAGTCGAGTTCAGGAATCTGTTCATAGACTTAAAATAGACCCATCTCCACCATGATAGCTGAATCGTGAGTTTGCAACACGTGGTTATTTTAAATGAACATATATCACAAGCACAAGTGATTTCAATCAATTTAAATATCCCCCTCGAACAGCATTTAATACCGAATTCTATCTTGGGAATATATATCCACTTGGAATTAATTTTATGGTAACAGCTTCTGGCCGGGTGGAGATTCGAACCCCCACTTGTGCGGCTGGAAACTATGCCTACAGTGACTCTACCGAGTGAGCTATCAAGAGAGATAAAAGTTTATGACAAATCTCCGTACATATTCCCGTCGAATTCAGGAATCTGTTCATAGACTTAAAATAAACCCATCTCCACCATGATAGCTGAATCGTGAGTTTCTAGCACGTGGTTATTTTTAATGAACATATATCAAAAGCACACGTGATTTCAATCAATGTAAATATCACCCACGAACGGCATTTAATACCGAATTCTATCTTGGGAATATATATCTACTTGGAATTCATTTTATTGTAACAGCATTTGGCCGGTTGGAGATTCGAGCCCCCACCTGTGCGGCTAGAAACTATGCCTACAGTGACTCTACCGAGTGAGCGATCAAGAGAAATAAAAGTTTATGACAAATCTCCGTACATATTCCTGTCGAATTCAGGTATCTGTTCAAGACTTGAAATAAACCATCTCCACCATGATAGCTGAATTGTGAGTTTGTAACACGTGGTTATTTTAAATGAACATATATCACAAGCACACGTGATTTCAATCAATGTAAATATCACCCACGAACGGCATTTAATACCGAATTCTATCTTGGGAATATATATCCACTTGGAATTCATTTTATGGTAACAGCTTCTGGCTGGGTGGAGATTCGAACCCCCACCTGTGCGGCTGGAAACTATGCCTACAGTGACTCTACCGAGTGAGCTATCAAGAGAGATAAAAGTTTATGACAAATCTCCGTACATATTCCTGTCGAATTCAGGAATCTGTTCATAGACTTGAAATAAACCCATCTCCACCATGATAGCTGAATTGTGAGTTTGTAACACGTTGTTATTTTAAATGAATATATATCACAAGCACACGTGATTTCAATCAATGTAAATATCACCCACGAACGGCATTTAATACCGAATTCTATCTTGGGAATATATATCCACTTGGAATTCATTTTATGGTAACAGCTTCTGGCCGGGTGGAGATTCGAACCCCCACCTGTGCGGCTGGAAACTATGCCTACAGTGACTCTACCGAGTGAGCTATCAAGAGAGATAAAAGTTTATGACAAATCTCCGTACATATTCCTGTCGAATTCAGGAATCTGTTCATAGACTTAAAATAGACCCATCTCCACCATGATAGCTGAATCGTGAGTTTGTAACACGTGGTTATTTTAAATGAACATATATCACAAGCACAAGTGATTTCAATCAATGTAAATATCACCCACGAACGGCATTTAATACCGAATTCTATCTTGGGAATATATATCCACTTGGAATTCATTTTATGGTAACAGCTTCTGGCCGGGTGGAGATTCGAACCCCCACCTGTGCGGCTGGAAACTATGCTACAGTGACTCTACCGAGTGAGCTATCAAGAGAGATAAAAGTTTATGACAAATCTCCGTACATATTCCTGTCGAATTCAGGAATCTGTTCATAGACTTGAAATAAACCCATCTCCACCATGATAGCTGAATCGTGAGTTTCTAACACGTGGTTATTTTAAATGAACATATATCACAAGCACACGTGATTTCAATCAATGTAAATATCACCCACGAACGGCATTTAATACCGAATTCTATCTTGGGAATATATATCCACTTGGAATTCATTTTATTGGTAACAGCTTCTGGCCGGTGGAGATTCGAACCCCCACCTGTGCGGCTGGAAACTATGCCTACAGTGACTCTACCGAGTGAGCTATCAAGAGAGATAAAAGTTTATGACAAATCTCCGTACATATTCCTGTCGAATTCAGGAATCTGTTCAAGACTTGAAATAAACCCATCTCCACCATGATAGCTGAATTGTGAGTTTGTAACACGTGGTTATTTTAAATGAACATATATCACAAGCACACGTGATTTCAATCAATGTAAATATCACCCACGAACGGCATTTAATACCGAATTCTATCTTGGGAATATATATCCACTTGGAATTCATTTTATGGTAACAGCTTCTGGCCGGGTGGAGATTCGAACCCCACCTGTGCGGCTGGAAACTATGCCTACAGTGACTCTACCGAGTGAGCTATCAAGAGAGATAAAAGTTTATGACAAATCTCCGTATATATTCCTGTCGAATTCAGGAATCTGTTCATAGACTTAAAATAAACCCATCTCCACCATGATAGCTGAATCGTGAGTTTGTAACACGTGGTTATTTTAAATGAACATATATCACAAGCACACGTGATTTCAATCAATGTAAATATCACCCACGAACGGCATTTAATACCGAATTCTATCTTGGGAATATATATCCACTTGGAATTAATTTTATGGTAACAGCTTCTGGCCGGGTGGAGATTCGAACCCCCACCTGTGCGGCTGGAAACTATGCCTACAGTGACTCTACCGAGTGAGCTATCAAGAGAGATAAAAGTTTATGACAAATCTCCGTACATATTCCTGTCGAATTCAGGAATCTGTTCATAGACTTGAAATAAACCCATCTCCACCATGATAGCTGAATCGTGAGTTTGTAACACGTGGTTATTTTAATGAACATATATCACAAGCACACGTGATTTCAATCAATGTAAATATCACCCACGAACGGCATTTAATACCGAATTCTATCTTGGGAATATATATCCACTTGGAATTCATTTTATGGTAACAGCTTCTGGCCGGGTGGAGATTCGAACCCCCACCTGTGCGGCTGGAAACTATGCCTACAGTGACTCTACCGAGTGAGCTATCAAGAGAAATAAAAGTTTATGACAAATCTCCGTACATATTCCTGTCGAATTCAGGAATCTGTTCATAGACTTGAAATAAACCCATCTCCACCATGATAGCTGAATTGTGAGTTTGTAACACGTGGTTATTTTAAATGAACATATATCACAAGCACACGTGATTTCAATCAATGTAAATATCACCCACGAACGGCATTTAATACCGAATTCTATCTTGGGAATATATATCCACTTGGAATTCATTTTATGGTAACAGCTTCTGGCTGGGTGGAGATTCGAACCCCCACCTGTGCGGCTGGAAACTATGCCTACAGTGACTCTACCGAGTGAGCTATCAAGAGAGATAAAAGTTTATGACAAATCTCCGTACATATTCCTGTCGAATTCAGGAATCTGTTCATAGACTTGAAATAAACCCATCTCCACCATGATAGCTGAATCGTGAGTTTGTAACACGTGGTTATTTTAAATGAACATATATCACAAGCACACGTGATTTCAATCAATGTAAATATCACCCACGAACGGCATTTAATACCGAATTCTATCTTGGGAATATATATCCACTTGGAATTCATTTTATGGTAACAGCTTCTGGCCGGGTGGAGATTCGAACCCCCACCTGTGCGGCTGGAAACTATGCCTACAGTGACTCTACCGAGTGAGCTATCAAGAGAGATAAAAGTTTATGACAAATCTCCGTACATATTCCTGTCGAATTCAGGAATCTGTTCATAGACTTAAAATAGACCCATCTCCACCATGATAGCTGAATCGTGAGTTTGTAACACGTGGTTATTTTAAATGAACATATATCACAAGCACACGTGATTTCAATCAATGTAAATATCCCCCTCGAACAGCATTTAATACCGAATTCTATCTTGGGAATATATATCCACTTGGAATTAATTTTATGGTAACAGCTTCTGGCCGGGTGGAGATTCGAACCCCCACCTGTGCGGCTGGAAACTATGCCTACAGTGACTCTACCGAGTGAGCTATCAAGAGAGATAAAAGTTTATGACAAATCTCCGTACATATTCCTGTCGAATTCAGGAATCTGTTCATAGACTTAAAATAAACCCATCTCCACCATGATAGCTGAATCGTGAGTTTCTAACACGTGGTTATTTTAAATGAACATATATCACAAGCACACGTGATTTCAATCAATGTAAATATCACCCACGAACGGCATTTAATACCGAATTCTATCTTGGGAATATATATCCACTTGGAATTCATTTTATGGTAACAGCTTCTGGCCGGGTGGAGATTCGAACCCCCACCTGTGCGGCTGGAAACTATGCCTACAGTGACTCTACCGAGTGAGCTATCAAGAGAGATAAAAGTTTATGACAAATCTCCGTACATATTCCTGTCGAATTCAGGAATCTGTTCATAGACTTGAAATAAACCATCTCCACCATGATAGCTGAATTGTGAGTTTGTAACACGTGGTTATTTTAAATGAACATATATCACAAGCACACGTGATTTCAATCAATGTAAATATCACCCACGAACGGCATTTAATACCGAATTCTATCTTGGGAATATATATCCACTTGGAATTCATTTTATGGTAACAGCTTCTGGCCGGGTGGAGATTCGAACCCCCACCTGTGCGGCTGGAAACTATGCCTACAGTGACTCTACCGAGTGAGCTATCAAGAGAGATAAAAGTTTATGACAAATCTCCGTACATATTCCTGTCGAATTCAGGAATCTGTTCATAGACTTGAAATAAACCCATCTCCACCATGATAGCTGAATTGTGAGTTTGTAACACGTTGTTATTTTAAATGAATATATATCACAAGCACACGTGATTTCAATCAATGTAAATATCACCCACGAACGGCATTTAATACCGAATTCTATCTTGGGAATATATATCCACTTGGAATTAATTTTTATGGTAACAGCTTCTGGCCGGGTGGAGATTCGAACCCCCACCTGTGCGGCTGGAAACTATGCCTACAGTGACTCTACCGAGTGAGCTATCAAGAGAGATAAAAGTTTATGACAAATCTCCGTACATATTCCTGTCGAATTCAGGAATCTGTTCATAGACTTGAAATAAACCCATCTCCACCATGATAGCTGAATCGTGAGTTTGTAACACGTGTTATTTTGAATGAACATATATCACAAGCACAAGTGATTTCAATCAATGTAAATATCACCCACGAACGGCATTTAATACCGAATTCTATCTTCGGAATATATATCCACTTGGAATTCATTTTATGGTAACAGCTTCTGGCCGGGTGGAGATTCAAACCCCCACCCCACCTGTGCGGCTGGAAACTATGCTTACAGTGACTCTACCAGAGTGAGCTATCAAGAGAAATAAAAGTTTATGACAAATCTCCATACATATTCCTGTCGAATTCAGGAATCTGTTCATAGACATGAAATAAATCCATCTCCACCATGATAGCTGAATTGTGAGTTTGTAACACGTTATTTTAAATGAATATATATCACAAGCACACGTGATTTCAATCAATGTAAATATCACCCACGAACGGCATTTAATACCGAATTCTATCTTGGGAATATATATCCACTTAGAATTAATATTTTGGTAACAGCTTCTGGCTGGGTGGAGATTCGAACCCCCACCTGTGCGGCTGGAAACTATGCCTACAGTGACTCTACCGAGTGAGCTATCAAGAGAGATAAAAGTTTATGACAAATCTCCGTACATATTCCTGTTGAATTCAGGAATCTGTTCATAGACTTGAAATAAACCCATCTCCACCATGATAGCTGAATCGTGAGTTTGTAACACGTGTTTATTTTGAATGAACATATATCACAAGCACAAGTGATTTCAATCAATGTAAATATCACCCATGAACGGCATTTAATACCGAATTCTATCTTCGGAATATATATCCACTTGGAATTCATTTTATGGTAACAGCTTCTGGCCGGGTGGAGATTCGAACCGCCACCTTTGCGGCTGGAAACTATGCCTACATTGACTCTACCGAGTGAGCTATCAAGAGAGATAAAAGTTTATGACAAATCTCCGTATATATTCAAGTCGAGTTCAGGAATCTGTTCATAGACTTAAAATAGACCCATCTCCACCATGATAGCTGAATCGTGAGTTTGCAACACGTGGTTATTTTAAATGAACATATATCACAAGCACAAGTGATTTCAATCAATTTAAATATCCCCCTCGAACAGCATTTAATACCGAATTCTATCTTGGGAATATATATCCACTTGGAATTAATTTTATGGTAACAGCTTCTGGCCGGGTGGAGATTCGAACCCCCACTTGTGCGGCTGGAAACTATGCCTACAGTGACTCTACCGAGTGAGCTATCAAGAGAGATAAAAGTTTATGACAAATCTCCGTACATATTCCCGTCGAATTCAGGAATCTGTTCATAGACTTAAAATAAACCCATCTCCACCATGATAGCTGAATCGTGAGTTTCTAGCACGTGGTTATTTTTAATGAACATATATCAAAAGCACACGTGATTTCAATCAATGTAAATATCACCCACGACCGGCATTTAATACCGAATTCTATCTTGGGAATATATATCTACTTGGAATTCATTTTATTGTAACAGCATTTGGCCGGTTGGAGATTCGAGCCCCCACCTGTGCGGCTAGAAACTATGCCTACAGTGACTCTACCGAGTGAGCGATCAAGAGAAATAAAAGTTTATGACAAATCTCCGTACATACTCCTGTCGAATTCAGGTATCTGTTAAAAGACTTGAAATAAACCAATCTCCGCCATGATAGCTGAATTGTGATTTTGTAACACGTGGTTATTTTAAATGAACATATATCACAAGCACACGTGATTTCAATCTATGTGAATATCACCCACGAACGGCATTTAATACCGAATTCTATCTTGGGAATATATATCCACTTGGAATTCATTTTATGGTAACAGCTTCTGGCTGGGTGGAGATTTGAACCCCCACCTGTTCGGCTGGAAACTATGCCAACAGTGACTCTACCGAGAGAGCTATCAGGAGAGATAAAAGTTTATGACAAATCTCCGTACATATTCCTGTCGAATTCAGGAATCTGTTCATAGACTTGAAATAAACCCATCTCCACCATGATAGCTGAATTGTGAGTTTGTAACACGTGGTTATTTTAAATGAACATATATCACAAGCACACGTGATTTCAATCAATGTAAATATCACCCACGAACGGCATTTAATACCGAATTCTATCTTGGGAATATATATCCACTTGGAATTCATTTTATGGTAACAGCTTCTGGCCGGGTGGAGATTCGAACCCCCACCTGTGCGGCTGGAAACTATGCCTACAGTGACTCTACCGAGTGAGCTATCAAGAGAGATAAAAGTTTATGACAAATCTCCGTACATATTCCTGTCGAATTCAGGAATCTGTTCATAGACTTGAAATAAACCCATCTCCACCATGATAGCTGAATCGTGAGTTTGTAACACGTGGTTATTTTAAATGAACATATATCACAAGCACACGTGATTTCAATCAATGTAAATATCACCCACGAACGGCATTTAATACCGAATTCTATCTTGGGAATATATATCCACTTGGAATTCATTTTATGGTAACAGCTTCTGGCCGGGTGGAGATTGAACCCCCACCTGTGCGGCTGGAAACTATGCCTACAGTGACTCTACCGAGAGTGAGCTATCAAGAGAGATAAAAGTTTATGACAAATCTCCGTACATATTCCTGTCGAATTCAGGAATCTGTTCATAGACTTAAAATAAACCCATCTCCACCATGATAGCTGAATTGTGAGTTTGTAACACGTGGTTATTTTAAATGAACATATATCACAAGCACACGTGATTTCAATCAATGTAAATATCACCCACGAACGGCATTTAATACCGAATTCTATCTTGGGAATATATATCCACTTAGAATTAATTTTATGGTAACAGCTTCTGGCCGGGTGGAGATTCGAACCCCCACCTGTGCGGCTGGAAACTATGCCTACAGTGACTCTACCGAGTGAGCTATCAAGAGAGATAAAAGTTTATGACAAATCTCCGTACATATTCCTGTTGAATTCAGGAATCTGTTCATAGACTTGAAATAAACCCATCTCCACCATGATAGCTGAATCGTGAGTTTGTAACACGTGTTTATTTTGAATGAACATATATCACAAGCACAAGTGATTTCAATCAATGTAAATATCACCCACGAACGGCATTTAATACCGAATTCTATCTTCGGAATATATATCCACTTGGAATTCATTTTATGGTAACAGCTTCTGGCCGGGTGGAGATTCGAACCCCCACCTGTGCGGCTGGAAACTATGCCTACAGTGACTCTACCGAGTGAGCTATCAAGAGAGATAAAAGTTTATGACAAATCTCCGTACATATTCCTGTCGAATTCAGGAATCTGTTCATAGACTTGAAATAAACCCATCTCCACCATGATAGCTGAATCGTGAGTTTGTAACACGTGGTTATTTTAAATGAACATATATCACAAGCACACGTGATTTCAATCAATGTAAATATCACCCACGAACGGCATTTAATACCGAATTCTATCTTGGGAATATATATCCACTTGGAATTAATTTTATGGTAACAGCTTCTGGCCGGGTGGAGATTCGAACCCCCACCTGTGCGGCTGGAAACTATGCCTACAGTGACTCTACCGAGTGAGCTATCAAGAGAGATAAAAGTTTATGACAAATCTCCGTACATATTCCTGTCGAATTCAGGAATCTGTTCATAGACTTAAAATAAACCCATCTCCACCATGATAGCTGAATCGTGAGTTTGTAACACGTGGTTATTTTAAATGAACATATATCACAAGCACACGTGATTTCAATCAATGTAAATATCACCCACGAACGGCATTTAATACCGAATTCTATCTTGGGAATATATATCCACTTGGAATTCATTTTATGTAACAGCTTCTGGCCGGGTGGAGATTCGAACCCCCACCTGTGCGGCTGGAAACTATGCCTACAGTGACTCTACCGAGTGAGCTATCAAGAGAGATAAAAGTTTATGACAAATCTCCGTACATATTCCTGTCGAATTCAGGTATCTGTTCAAGACTTGAAATAAACCCATCTCCACCATGATAGCTGAATTGTGAGTTTGTAACACGTGGTTATTTTAAATGAACATATATCACAAGCACACGTGATTTCAATCAATGTAAATATCACCCACGAACGGCATTTAATACCGAATTCTATCTTGGGAATATATATCCACTTGGAATTCATTTTATGGTAACAGCTTCTGGCCGGGTGGAGATTCGAACCCCCACCTGTGCGGCTGGAAACTATGCCTACAGTGACTCTACCGAGTGAGCTATCAAGAGAGATAAAAGTTTATGACAAATCTCCGTACATATTCCTGTCGAATTCAGGAATCTGTTCATAGACTTGAAATAAACCCATCTCCACCATGATAGCTGAATTGTGAGTTTGTAACACGTGTTATTTTAAATGAACATATATCACAAGCACACGTGATTTCAATCAATGTAAATATCACCCACGAACGGCATTTAATACCGAATTCTATCTTGGGAATATATATCCACTTGGAATTCATTTTATGGTAACAGCTTCTGGCCGGGTGGAGATTCGACCCCCACCTGTGCGGCTGGAAACTATGCCTACAGTGACTCTACCGAGTGAGCTATCAAGAGAGATAAAAGTTTATGACAAATCTCCGTACATATTCCTGTCGAATTCAGGAATCTGTTCATAGACTTGAAATAAATCCATCTCCACCATGATAGCTGAATCGTGAGTTTGTAACACGTGGTTATTTTAAATGAACATATATCACAAGCACACGTGATTTCAATCAATGTAAATATCACCCACGAACGGCATTTAATACCGAATTCTATCTTGGGAATATATATCCACTTGGAATTAATTTTATGGTAACAGCTTCTGGCCGGGTGGAGATTCGAACCCCCACCTGTGCGGCTGGAAACTATGCCTACAGTGACTCTACCGAGTGAGCTATCAAGAGAGATAAAAGTTTATGACAAATCTCCGTACATATTCCTGTCGAATTCAGGAATCTGTTCATAGACTTGAAATAAACCCATCTCCACCATGATAGCTGAATCGTGAGTTTGTAACACGTGGTTATTTTAAATGAACATATATCACAAGCACACGTGATTTCAATCAATGTAAATATCACCCACGAACGGCATTTAATACCGAATTCTATCTTGGGAATATATATCCACTTGGAATTCATTTTATTGGTAACAGCTTCTGGCCGGGTGGAGATTCGAACCCCCACCTGTGCGGCTGGAAACTATGCCTACAGTGACTCTACCGAGTGAGCTATCAAGAGAGATAAAAGTTTATGACAAATCTCCGTACATATTCCTGTCGAATTCAGGAATCTGTTCATAGACTTGAAATAAACCCATCTCCACCATGATAGCTGAATCGTGAGTTTGTAACACGTGGTTATTTTAAATGAACATATATCACAAGCACACGTGATTTCAATCAATGTAAATATCACCCACGAACGGCATTTAATACCGAATTCTATCTTGGGAATATATATCCACTTGGAATTCATTTTATGGTAACAGCTTCTGGCCGGGTGGAGATTCGAACCCCACCTGTGCGGCTGGAAACTATGCCTACAGTGACTCTACCGAGTGAGCTATCAAGAGAGATAAAAGTTTATGACAAATCTCCGTACATATTCCTGTCGAATTCAGGAATCTGTTCATAGACTTAAAATAAACCCATCTCCACCATGATAGCTGAATCGTGAGTTTGTAACACGTGGTTATTTTAAATGAACATATATCACAAGCACACGTGATTTCAATCAATGTAAATATCACCCACGAACGGCATTTAATACCGAATTCTATCTTGGGAATATATATCCACTTGGAATTCATTTTATGGTAACAGCTTCTGGCCGGGTGGAGATTCGAACCCCCACCTGTGCGGCTGGAAACTATGCCTACAGTGACTCTACCGAGTGAGCTATCAAGAGAGATAAAAGTTTATGACAAATCTCCGTACATATTCCTGTCGAATTCAGGAATCTGTTCATAGACTTGAAATAAACCCATCTCCACCATGATAGCTGAATCGTGAGTTTGTAACACGTGGTTATTTTAAATGAACATATATCACAAGCACACGTGATTTCAATCAATGTAAATATCACCCACGAACGGCATTTAATACCGAATTCTATCTTGGGAATATATATCCACTTGGAATTCATTTTATGGTAACAGCTTCTGGCCGGGTGGAGATTCGAACCCCCACCTGTGCGGCTGGAAACTATGCCTACAGTGACTCTACCGAGTGAGCTATCAAGAGAGATAAAAGTTTATGACAAATCTCCGTACATATTCCTGTCGAATTCAGGAATCTGTTCATAGACTTGAAATAAACCCATCTCCACCATGATAGCTGAATCGTGAGTTTGTAACACGTGGTTATTTTAAATGAACATATATCACAAGCACACGTGATTTCAATCAATGTAAATATCACCCACGAACGGCATTTAATACCGAATTCTATCTTGGGAATATATATCCACTTGGAATTCATTTTATGGTAACAGCTTCTGGCCGGGTGGAGATTCGAACCCCCACCTGTGCGGCTGGAAACTATGCCTACAGTGACTCTACCGAGTGAGCTATCAAGAGAGATAAAAGTTTATGACAAATCTCCGTACATATTCCTGTCGAATTCAGGAATCTGTTCATAGACTTGAAATAAACCCATCTCCACCATGATAGCTGAATCGTGAGTTTGTAACACGTGGTTATTTTAATGAACATATATCACAAGCACACGTGATTTCAATCAATGTAAATATCACCCACGAACGGCATTTAATACCGAATTCTATCTTGGGAATATATATCCACTTGGAATTCATTTTATGGTAACAGCTTCTGGCCGGGTGGAGATTCGAACCCCCACCTGTGCGGCTGGAAACTATGCCTACAGTGACTCTACCGAGTGAGCTATCAAGAGAGATAAAAGTTTATGACAAATCTCCGTACATATTCCTGTCGAATTCAGGAATCTGTTCATAGACTTGAAATAAACCCATCTCCACCATGATAGCTGAATCGTGAGTTTGTAACACGTGGTTATTTTAAATGAACATATATCACAAGCACACGTGATTTCAATCAATGTAAATATCACCCACGAACGGCATTTAATACCGAATTCTATCTTGGGAATATATATCCACTTGGAATTATTTTATGGTAACAGCTTCTGGCTGGGTGGAGATTCGAACCCCCACCTGTGCGGCTGGAAACTATGCCTACAGTGACTCTACCGAGTGAGCTATCAAGAGAGATAAAAGTTTATGACAAATCTCCGTACATATTCCTGTCGAATTCAGGAATCTGTTCATAGACTTGAAATAAACCCATCTCCACCATGATAGCTGAATCGTGAGTTTGTAACACGTGGTTATTTTAAATGAACATATATCACAAGCACACGTGATTTCAATCAATGTAAATATCACCCACGAACGGCATTTAATACCGAATTCTATCTTGGGAATATATATCCACTTGGAATTCATTTTATGGTAACAGCTTCTGGCCGGGTGGAGATTCGAACCCCCACCTGTGCGGCTGGAAACTATGCCTACAGTGACTCTACCGAGTGAGCTATCAAGAGAGATAAAAGTTTATGACAAATCTCCGTACATATTCCTGTCGAATTCAGGAATCTGTTCATAGACTTGAAATAAACCCATCTCCACCATGATAGCTGAATCGTGAGTTTGTAACACGTGGTTATTTTAAATGAACATATATCACAAGCACACGTGATTTCAATCAATGTAAATATCACCCACGAACGGCATTTAATACCGAATTCTATCTTGGGAATATATATCCACTTGGAATTCATTTTATGGTAACAGCTTCTGGCCGGGTGGAGATTCGAACCCCCACCTGTGCGGCTGGAAACTATGCCTACAGTGACTCTACCGAGTGAGCTATCAAGAGAGATAAAAGTTTATGACAAATCTCCGTACATATTCCTGTCGAATTCAGGAATCTGTTCATAGACTTAAAATAAACCCATCTCCACCATGATAGCTGAATCGTGAGTTTGTAACACGTGGTTATTTTAAATGAACATATATCACAAGCACACGTGATTTCAATCAATGTAAATATCACCCACGAACGGCATTTAATACCGAATTCTATCTTGGGAATATATATCCACTTGGAATTCATTTTATGGTAACAGCTTCTGGCCGGGTGGAGATTCGAACCCCCACCTGTGCGGCTGGAAACTATGCCTACAGTGACTCTACCGAGTGAGCTATCAAGAGAGATAAAAGTTTATGACAAATCTCCGTACATATTCCTGTCGAATTCAGGAATCTGTTCATAGACTTGAAATAAACCATCTCCACCATGATAGCTGAATGTGAGTTTGTAACACGTGGTTATTTTAAATGAACATATATCACAAGCACACGTGATTTCAATCAATGTAAATATCACCCACGAACGGCATTTAATACCGAATTCTATCTTGGGAATATATATCCACTTGGAATTCATTTTATGGTAACAGCTTCTGGCCGGGTGGAGATTCGAACCCCCACCTGTGCGGCTGGAAACTATGCCTACAGTGACTCTACCGAGTGAGCTATCAAGAGAGATAAAAGTTTATGACAAATCTCCGTACATATTCCTGTCGAATTCAGGAATCTGTTCATAGACTTGAAATAAACCCATCTCCACCATGATAGCTGAATTGTGAGTTTGTAACACGTTGTTATTTTAAATGAACATATATCACAAGCACACGTGATTTCAATCAATGTAAATATCACCCACGAACGGCATTTAATACCGAATTCTATCTTGGGAATATATATCCACTTAGAATTAATTTTTGGTAACAGCTTCTGGCCGGGTGGAGATTCGAACCCCCACCTGTGCGGCTGGAAACTATGCCTACAGTGACTCTACCGAGTGAGCTATCAAGAGAGATAAAAGTTTATGACAAATCTCCGTACATATTCCTGTCGAATTCAGGAATCTGTTCATAGACTTGAAATAAACCCATCTCCACCATGATAGCTGAATCGTGAGTTTGTAACACGTGTTATTTTGAATGAACATATATCACAAGCACAAGTGATTTCAATCAATGTAAATATCACCCACGAACGGCATTTAATACCGAATTCTATCTTCGGAATATATATCCACTTGGAATTCATTTTATGGTAACAGCTTCTGGCCGGGTGGAGATTCAAACCCCCACCTGTGCGGCTGGAAACTATGCCTACAGTGACTCTACCGAGTGAGCTATCAAGAGAAATAAAAGTTTATGACAAATCTCCATACATATTCCTGTCGAATTCAGGAATCTGTTCATAGACATGAAATAAATCCATCTCCACCATGATAGCTGAATTGTGAGTTTGTAACACGTTATTTTAAATGAATATATATCACAAGCACACGTGATTTCAATCAATGTAAATATCACCCACGAACGGCATTTAATACCGAATTCTATCTTGGGAATATATATCCACTTAGAATTAATATTTTGGTAACAGCTTCTGGCTGGGTGGAGATTCGAACCCCCACCTGTGCGGCTGGAAACTATGCCTACAGTGACTCTACCGAGTGAGCTATCAAGAGAGATAAAAGTTTATGACAAATCTCCGTACATATTCCTGTTGAATTCAGGAATCTGTTCATAGACTTGAAATAAACCCATCTCCACCATGATAGCTGAATCGTGAGTTTGTAACACGTGTTTATTTTGAATGAACATATATCACAAGCACAAGTGATTTCAATCAATGTAAATATCACCCATGAACGGCATTTAATACCGAATTCTATCTTCGGAATATATATCCACTTGGAATTCATTTTATGGTAACAGCTTCTGGCCGGGTGGAGATTCGAACCGCCACCTTTGCGGCTGGAAACTATGCCTACATTGACTCTACCGAGTGAGCTATCAAGAGAGATAAAAGTTTATGACAAATCTCCGTATATATTCAAGTCGAGTTCAGGAATCTGTTCATAGACTTAAAATAGACCCATCTCCACCATGATAGCTGAATCGTGAGTTTGCAACACGTGGTTATTTTAAATGAACATATATCACAAGCACAAGTGATTTCAATCAATTTAAATATCCCCCTCGAACAGCATTTAATACCGAATTCTATCTTGGGAATATATATCCACTTGGAATTAATTTTATGGTAACAGCTTCTGGCCGGGTGGAGATTCGAACCCCCACTTGTGCGGCTGGAAACTATGCCTACAGTGACTCTACCGAGTGAGCTATCAAGAGAGATAAAAGTTTATGACAAATCTCCGTACATATTCCCGTCGAATTCAGGAATCTGTTCATAGACTTAAAATAAACCCATCTCCACCATGATAGCTGAATCGTGAGTTTCTAGCACGTGGTTATTTTTAATGAACATATATCAAAAGCACACGTGATTTCAATCAATGTAAATATCACCCACGAACGGCATTTAATACCGAATTCTATCTTGGGAATATATATCTACTTGGAATTCATTTTATTGTAACAGCATTTGGCCGGTTGGAGATTCGAGCCCCCACCTGTGCGGCTAGAAACTATGCCTACAGTGACTCTACCGAGTGAGCGATCAAGAGAAATAAAAGTTTATGACAAATCTCCGTACATACTCCTGTCGAATTCAGGTATCTGTTAAAAGACTTGAAATAAACCAATCTCCGCCATGATAGCTGAATTGTGATTTTGTAACACGTGGTTATTTTAAATGAACATATATCACAAGCACACGTGATTTCAATCTATGTGAATATCACCCACGAACGGCATTTAATACCGAATTCTATCTTGGGAATATATATCCACTTGGAATTCATTTTATGGTAACAGCTTCTGGCTGGGTGGAGATTTGAACCCCCACCTGTTCGGCTGGAAACTATGCCAACAGTGACTCTACCGAGAGAGCTATCAGGAGAGATAAAAGTTTATGACAAATCTCCGTACATATTCCTGTCGAATTCAGGAATCTGTTCATAGACTTGAAATAAACCCATCTCCACCATGATAGCTGAATTGTGAGTTTGTAACACGTGGTTATTTTAAATGAACATATATCACAAGCACACGTGATTTCAATCAATGTAAATATCACCCACGAACGGCATTTAATACCGAATTCTATCTTGGGAATATATATCCACTTGGAATTAATTTTTATGGTAACAGCTTCTGGCCGGGTGGAGATTCGAACCCCCACCTGTGCGGCTGGAAACTATGCCTACAGTGACTCTACCGAGTGAGCTATCAAGAGAGATAAAAGTTTATGACAAATCTCCGTACATATTCCTGTCGAATTCAGGAATCTGTTCATAGACTTGAAATAAACCCATCTCCACCATGATAGCTGAATCGTGAGTTTGTAACACGTGGTTATTTTAAATGAACATATATCACAAGCACAGTGATTTCAATCAATGTAAATATCACCCACGAACGGCATTTAATACCGAATTCTATCTTGGGAATATATATCCACTTGGAATTCATTTTATGGTAACAGCTTCTGGCCGGGTGGAGATTCAAACCCCCACCCCACCTGTGCGGCTGGAAACTATGCCTACAGTGACTCTACCGAGTGAGCTATCAAGAGAAATAAAAGTTTATGACAAATCTCCGTACATATTCCTGTCGAATTCAGGAATCTGTTCATAGACTTGAAATAAATCCATCTCCACCATGATAGCTGAATTGTGAGTTTGTAACACGTTATTTTAAATGAACATAATATCACAAGCACACGTGATTTCAATCAATGTAAATATCACCCACGAACGGCATTTAATACCGAATTCTATCTTGGGAATATATATCCACTTGGAATTAATATTTTGGTAACAGCTTCTGGCTGGGTGGAGATTCGAACCCCCACCTGTGCGGCTGGAAACTATGCCTACAGTGACTCTACCGAGTGAGCTATCAAGAGAGATAAAAGTTTATGACAAATCTCCGTACATATTCCTGTTGAATTCAGGAATCTGTTCATAGACTTGAAATAAACCCATCTCCACCATGATAGCTGAATCGTGAGTTTGTAACACGTGTTTATTTTAAATGAACATATATCACAAGCACAACGTGATTTCAATCAATGTAAATATCACCCACGAACGGCATTTAATACCGAATTCTATCTTCGGAATATATATCCACTTGGAATTCATTTTATGGTAACAGCTTCTGGCCGGGTGGAGATTCGAACCCCACCTTGTGCGGCTGGAAACTATGCCTACAGTGACTCTACCGAGTGAGCTATCAAGAGAGATAAAAGTTTATGACAAATCTCCGTATATATTCCTGTCGAATTCAGGAATCTGTTCATAGACTTGAAATAACCCATCTCCACCATGATAGCTGAATCGTGAGTTTGTAACACGTGGTTATTTTAAATGAACATATATCACAAGCACAAGTGATTTCAATCAATGTAAATATCCCCCTCGAACGGCATTTAATACCGAATTCTATCTTGGGAATATATATCCACTTGGAATTAATTTTATGGTAACAGCTTCTGGCCGGGTGGAGATTCGAACCCCCACCTGTGCGGCTGGAAACTATGCCTACAGTGACTCTACCGAGTGAGCTATCAAGAGAGATAAAAGTTTATGACAAATCTCCGTACATATTCCCTGTCGAATTCAGGAATCTGTTCATAGACTTAAAATAAACCCATCTCCACCATGATAGCTGAATCGTGAGTTTGTAACACGTGGTTATTTTAAATGAACATATATCACAAGCACACGTGATTTCAATCAATGTAAATATCACCCACGAACGGCATTTAATACCGAATTCTATCTTGGGAATATATATCTACTTGGAATTCATTTTATTGTAACAGCTTCTGGCCGGTGGAGATTCGACCCCCACCTGTGCGGCTGGAAACTATGCCTACAGTGACTCTACCGAGTGAGCTATCAAGAGAGATAAAAGTTTATGACAAATCTCCGTACATATTCCTGTCGAATTCAGGTATCTGTTAAAAGACTTGAAATAAACCATCTCCACCATGATAGCTGAATTGTGAGTTTGTAACACGTGGTTATTTTAAATGAACATATATCACAAGCACACGTGATTTCAATCAATGTAAATATCACCCACGAACGGCATTTAATACCGAATTCTATCTTGGGAATATATATCCACTTGGAATTCATTTTATGGTAACAGCTTCTGGCTGGGTGGAGATTGAACCCCCACCTGTGCGGCTGGAAACTATGCCTACAGTGACTCTACCGAGTGAGCTATCAAGAGAGATAAAAGTTTATGACAAATCTCCGTACATATTCCTGTCGAATTCAGGAATCTGTTCATAGACTTGAAATAAACCCATCTCCACCATGATAGCTGAATTGTGAGTTTGTAACACGTTGTTATTTTAAATGAATATATATCACAAGCACACGTGATTTCAATCAATGTAAATATCACCCACGAACGGCATTTAATACCGAATTCTATCTTGGGAATATATATCCACTTGGAATTAATTTTTTGGTAACAGCTTCTGGCCGGGTGGAGATTCGAACCCCCACCTGTGCGGCTGGAAACTATGCCTACAGTGACTCTACCGAGTGAGCTATCAAGAGAGATAAAAGTTTATGACAAATCTCCGTACATATTCCTGTCGAATTCAGGAATCTGTTCATAGACTTGAAATAAACCCATCTCCACCATGATAGCTGAATCGTGAGTTTGTAACACGTGGTTATTTTGAATGAACATATATCACAAGCACAAGTGATTTCAATCAATGTAAATATCACCCACGAACGGCATTTAATACCGAATTCTATCTTGGGAATATATATCCACTTGGAATTCATTTTATGGTAACAGCTTCTGGCCGGGTGGAGATTCAAACCCCCACCCCACCTGTGCGGCTGGAAACTATGCTTACAGTGACTCTACCAGAGTGAGCTATCAAGAGAAATAAAAGTTTATGACAAATCTCCATACATATTCCTGTCGAATTCAGGAATCTGTTCATAGACATGAAATAAATCCATCTCCACCATGATAGCTGAATTGTGAGTTTGTAACACGTTATTTTAAATGAATATATATCACAAGCACACGTGATTTCAATCAATGTAAATATCACCCACGAACGGCATTTAATACCGAATTCTATCTTGGGAATATATATCCACTTAGAATTAATATTTTGGTAACAGCTTCTGGCTGGGTGGAGATTCGAACCCCCACCTGTGCGGCTGGAAACTATGCCTACAGTGACTCTACCGAGTGAGCTATCAAGAGAGATAAAAGTTTATGACAAATCTCCGTACATATTCCTGTTGAATTCAGGAATCTGTTCATAGACTTGAAATAAACCCATCTCCACCATGATAGCTGAATCGTGAGTTTGTAACACGTGTTTATTTTGAATGAACATATATCACAAGCACAAGTGATTTCAATCAATGTAAATATCACCCATGAACGGCATTTAATACCGAATTCTATCTTCGGAATATATATCCACTTGGAATTCATTTTATGGTAACAGCTTCTGGCCGGGTGGAGATTCGAACCGCCACCTTTGCGGCTGGAAACTATGCCTACATTGACTCTACCGAGTGAGCTATCAAGAGAGATAAAAGTTTATGACAAATCTCCGTATATATTCAAGTCGAGTTCAGGAATCTGTTCATAGACTTAAAATAGACCCATCTCCACCATGATAGCTGAATCGTGAGTTTGCAACACGTGGTTATTTTAAATGAACATATATCACAAGCACAAGTGATTTCAATCAATTTAAATATCCCCCTCGAACAGCATTTAATACCGAATTCTATCTTGGGAATATATATCCACTTGGAATTAATTTTATGGTAACAGCTTCTGGCCGGGTGGAGATTCGAACCCCCACTTGTGCGGCTGGAAACTATGCCTACAGTGACTCTACCGAGTGAGCTATCAAGAGAGATAAAAGTTTATGACAAATCTCCGTACATATTCCCGTCGAATTCAGGAATCTGTTCATAGACTTAAAATAAACCCATCTCCACCATGATAGCTGAATCGTGAGTTTCTAGCACGTGGTTATTTTTAATGAACATATATCAAAAGCACACGTGATTTCAATCAATGTAAATATCACCCACGACCGGCATTTAATACCGAATTCTATCTTGGGAATATATATCTACTTGGAATTCATTTTATTGTAACAGCATTTGGCCGGTTGGAGATTCGAGCCCCCACCTGTGCGGCTAGAAACTATGCCTACAGTGACTCTACCGAGTGAGCGATCAAGAGAAATAAAAGTTTATGACAAATCTCCGTACATACTCCTGTCGAATTCAGGTATCTGTTAAAAGACTTGAAATAAACCAATCTCCGCCATGATAGCTGAATTGTGATTTTGTAACACGTGGTTATTTTAAATGAACATATATCACAAGCACACGTGATTTCAATCTATGTGAATATCACCCACGAACGGCATTTAATACCGAATTCTATCTTGGGAATATATATCCACTTGGAATTCATTTTATGGTAACAGCTTCTGGCTGGGTGGAGATTTGAACCCCCACCTGTTCGGCTGGAAACTATGCCAACAGTGACTCTACCGAGAGAGCTATCAGGAGAGATAAAAGTTTATGACAAATCTCCGTACATATTCCTGTCGAATTCAGGAATCTGTTCATAGACTTGAAATAAACCCATCTCCACCATGATAGCTGAATTGTGAGTTTGTAACACGTGTTATTTTAAATGAACATATATCACAAGCACACGTGATTTCAATCAATGTAAATATCACCCACGAACGGCATTTAATACCGAATTCTATCTTGGGAATATATATCCACTTGGAATTATTTTATGGTAACAGCTTCTGGCCGGGTGGAGATTCGAACCCCCACCTGTGCGGCTGGAAACTATGCCTACAGTGACTCTACCGAGTGAGCTATCAAGAGAGATAAAAGTTTATGACAAATCTCCGTACATATTCCTGTCGAATTCAGGAATCTGTTCATAGACTTGAAATAAACCCATCTCCACCATGATAGCTGAATCGTGAGTTTGTAACACGTGGTTATTTTAAATGAACATATATCACAAGCACAGTGATTTCAATCAATGTAAATATCACCCACGAACGGCATTTAATACCGAATTCTATCTTGGGAATATATATCCACTTGGAATTCATTTTATGGTAACAGCTTCTGGCCGGGTGGAGATTCAAACCCCCAACCTGTGCGGCTGGAAACTATGCTACAGTGACTCTACCAGAGTGAGCTATCAAGAGAGATAAAAGTTTATGACAAATCTCCGTACATATTCCTGTCGAATTCAGGAATCTGTTCATAGACTTAAAATAAACCCATCTCCACCATGATAGCTGAATGTGAGTTTGTAACACGTGGTTATTTTAAATGAACATATATCACAAGCACACGTGATTTCAATCAATGTAAATATCACCCACGAACGGCATTTAATACCGAATTCTATCTTGGGAATATATATCCACTTGGAATTCATTTTATGGTAACAGCTTCTGGCCGGGTGGAGATTCGAACCCCCACCTGTGCGGCTGGAAACTATGCCTACAGTGACTCTACCGAGTGAGCTATCAAGAGAGATAAAAGTTTATGACAAATCTCCGTACATATTCCTGTTGAATTCAGGAATCTGTTCATAGACTTGAAATAAACCCATCTCCACCATGATAGCTGAATCGTGAGTTTGTAACACGTGGTTATTTTAAATGAACATATATCACAAGCACACGTGATTTCAATCAATGTAAATATCACCCACGAACGGCATTTAATACCGAATTCTATCTTGGGAATATATATCCACTTGGAATTCATTTTATGGTAACAGCTTCTGGCCGGGTGGAGATTCGAACCCCACCTTGTGCGGCTGGAAACTATGCCTACAGTGACTCTACCGAGTGAGCTATCAAGAGAGATAAAAGTTTATGACAAATCTCCGTATATATTCCTGTCGAATTCAGGAATCTGTTCATAGACTTAAAATAAACCCATCTCCACCATGATAGCTGAATCGTGAGTTTGTAACACGTGGTTATTTTAAATGAACATATATCACAAGCACACGTGATTTCAATCAATGTAAATATCACCCACGAACGGCATTTAATACCGAATTCTATCTTGGGAATATATATCCACTTGGAATTAATTTTATGGTAACAGCTTCTGGCCGGGTGGAGATTCGAACCCCCACCTGTGCGGCTGGAAACTATGCCTACAGTGACTCTACCGAGTGAGCTATCAAGAGAGATAAAAGTTTATGACAAATCTCCGTACATATTCCTGTCGAATTCAGGAATCTGTTCATAGACTTAAAATAAACCCATCTCCACCATGATAGCTGAATCGTGAGTTTGTAACACGTGGTTATTTTAAATGAACATATATCACAAGCACACGTGATTTCAATCAATGTAAATATCACCCACGAACGGCATTTAATACCGAATTCTATCTTGGGAATATATATCCACTTGGAATTCATTTTATGTAACAGCTTCTGGCCGGGTGGAGATTCGAACCCCCACCTGTGCGGCTGGAAACTATGCCTACAGTGACTCTACCGAGTGAGCTATCAAGAGAGATAAAAGTTTATGACAAATCTCCGTACATATTCCTGTCGAATTCAGGTATCTGTTCAAAGACTTGAAATAAACCCATCTCCACCATGATAGCTGAATTGTGAGTTTGTAACACGTGGTTATTTTAAATGAACATATATCACAAGCACACGTGATTTCAATCAATGTAAATATCACCCACGAACGGCATTTAATACCGAATTCTATCTTGGGAATATATATCCACTTGGAATTCATTTTATGGTAACAGCTTCTGGCTGGGTGGAGATTCGAACCCCCACCTGTGCGGCTGGAAACTATGCCTACAGTGACTCTACCGAGTGAGCTATCAAGAGAGATAAAAGTTTATGACAAATCTCCGTACATATTCCTGTCGAATTCAGGAATCTGTTCATAGACTTGAAATAAACCCATCTCCACCATGATAGCTGAATTGTGAGTTTGTAACACGTTGTTATTTTAAATGAATATATATCACAAGCACACGTGATTTCAATCAATGTAAATATCACCCACGAACGGCATTTAATACCGAATTCTATCTTCGGAATATATATCCACTTGGAATTCATTTTATGGTAACAGCTTCTGGCCGGGTGGAGATTCGAACCCCCACCTGTGCGGCTGGAAACTATGCCTACAGTGACTCTACCGAGTGAGCTATCAAGAGAGATAAAAGTTTATGACAAATCTCCGTACATATTCCTGTCGATTCAGGAATCTGTTCATAGACTTAAAATAGACCCATCTCCACCATGATAGCTGAATCGTGAGTTTGCAACACGTGGTTATTTTAAATGAACATATATCACAAGCACACAGTGATTTCAATCAATGTAAATATCCCCTCGAACAGCATTTAATACCGAATTCTATCTTGGGAATATATATCCACTTGGAATTAATTTTATGGTAACAGCTTCTGGCCGGGTGGAGATTCGAACCCCCACCTGTGCGGCTGGAAACTATGCCTACAGTGACTCTACCGAGTGAGCTATCAAGAGAGATAAAAGTTTATGACAAATCTCCGTACATATTCCCTGTCGAATTCAGGAATCTGTTCATAGACTTGAAATAAACCCATCTCCACCATGATAGCTGAATCGTGAGTTTCTAGCACGTGGTTATTTTTAATGAACATATATCAAAAGCACACGTGATTTCAATCAATGTAAATATCACCCACGAACGGCATTTAATACCGAATTCTATCTTGGGAATATATATCCACTTGGAATTCATTTTATTGGTAACAGCTTCTGGCCGGTTGGAGATTCGAAGCCCCCACCTGTGCGGCTGGAAACTATGCCTACAGTGACTCTACCGAGTGAGCTATCAAGAGAGATAAAAGTTTATGACAAATCTCCGTACATATTCCTGTCGAATTCAGGAATCTGTTCATAGACTTGAAATAAACCATCTCCACCATGATAGCTGAATCGTGATTTTGTAACACGTGGTTATTTTAAATGAACATATATCACAAGCACACGTGATTTCAATCTATGTAAATATCACCCACGAACGGCATTTAATACCGAATTCTATCTTGGGAATATATATCCACTTGGAATTCATTTTATGGTAACAGCTTCTGGCCGGGTGGAGATTCGAACCCCACCTGTGCGGCTGGAAACTATGCCTACAGTGACTCTACCGAGTGAGCTATCAAGAGAGATAAAAGTTTATGACAAATCTCCGTATATATTCCTGTCGAATTCAGGAATCTGTTCATAGACTTAAAATAAACCCATCTCCACCATGATAGCTGAATCGTGAGTTTGTAACACGTGGTTATTTTAAATGAACATATATCACAAGCACACGTGATTTCAATCAATGTAAATATCACCCACGAACGGCATTTAATACCGAATTCTATCTTGGGAATATATATCCACTTGGAATTCATTTTATGGTAACAGCTTCTGGCCGGGTGGAGATTCGAACCCCCACCTGTGCGGCTGGAAACTATGCCTACAGTGACTCTACCGAGTGAGCTATCAAGAGAGATAAAAGTTTATGACAAATCTCCGTACATATTCCTGTCGAATTCAGGAATCTGTTCATAGACTTGAAATAAACCCATCTCCACCATGATAGCTGAATCGTGAGTTTGTAACACGTGGTTATTTTAAATGAACATATATCACAAGCACACGTGATTTCAATCAATGTAAATATCACCCACGAACGGCATTTAATACCGAATTCTATCTTGGGAATATATATCCACTTGGAATTCATTTTATGGTAACAGCTTCTGGCCGGGTGGAGATTCGAACCCCCACCTGTGCGGCTGGAAACTATGCCTACAGTGACTCTACCGAGTGAGCTATCAAGAGAGATAAAAGTTTATGACAAATCTCCGTACATATTCCTGTCGAATTCAGGAATCTGTTCATAGACTTAAAATAAACCCATCTCCACCATGATAGCTGAATTGTGAGTTTGTAACACGTGGTTATTTTAAATGAACATATATCACAAGCACACGTGATTTCAATTAATGTAAATATCACCCACGAACGGCATTTAATACCGAATTCTATCTTGGGAATATATATCCACTTGGAATTCATTTTATGGTAACAGCTTCTGGCTGGGTGGAGATTTGAACCCCCACCTGTGCGGCTGGAAACTATGCCTACAGTGACTCTACCGAGTGAGCTATCAAGAGAGATAAAAGTTTATGACAAATCTCCGTACATATTCCTGTCGAATTCAGGAATCTGTTCATAGACTTGAAATAAACCCATCTCCACCATGATAGCTGAATGTGAGTTTGTAACACGTGGTTATTTTAAATGAACATATATCACAAGCACACGTGATTTCAATCAATGTAAATATCACCCACGAACGGCATTTAATACCGAATTCTATCTTGGGAATATATATCCACTTGGAATTCATTTTATGGTAACAGCTTCTGGCCGGGTGGAGATTCGAACCCCCACCTGTGCGGCTGGAAACTATGCCTACAGTGACTCTACCGAGTGAGCTATCAAGAGAGATAAAAGTTTATGACAAATCTCCGTACATATTCCTGTCGAATTCAGGAATCTGTTCATAGACTTAAAATAGACCCATCTCCACCATGATAGCTGAATCGTGAGTTTGTAACACGTGGTTATTTTAAATGAACATATATCACAAGCACACGTGATTTCAATCAATGTAAATATCACCCACGAACGGCATTTAATACCGAATTCTATCTTGGGAATATATATCCACTTGGAATTCATTTTATGGTAACAGCTTCTGGCCGGGTGGAGATTCGAACCCCCACCTGTGCGGCTGGAAACTATGCCTACATTGACTCTACCGAAGTGAGCTATCAAGAGAGATAAAAGTTTATGACAAATCTCCGTACATATTCCTGTCGAGTTCAGGAATCTGTTCATAGACTTAAAATAGACCCATCTCCACCATGATAGCTGAATCGTGAGTTTCTAACACGTGGTTATTTTAAATGAACATATATCACAAGCACACGTGATTTCAATCAATGTAAATATCACCCACGAACAGCATTTAATACCGAATTCTATCTTGGGAATATATATCCACTTGGAATTCATTTTATGGTAACAGCTTCTGGCCGGGTGGAGATTCGAACCCCCACCTGTGCGGCTGGAAACTATGCCTACAGTGACTCTACCGAGTAGCTATCAAGAGAGATAAAAGTTTATGACAAATCTCCGTACATATTCCTGTCGAATTCAGGAATCTGTTCATAGACTTGAAATAAACCCATCTCCACCATGATAGCTGAATCGTGAGTTTGTAACACGTGGTTATTTTAAATGAACATATATCACAAGCACACGTGATTTCAATCAATGTAAATATCACCCACGAACGGCATTTAATACCGAATTCTATCTTGGGAATATATATCCACTTGGAATTCATTTTATGGTAACAGCTTCTGGCCGGGTGGAGATTCGAACCCCCACCTGTGCGGCTGGAAACTATGCCTACAGTGACTCTACCGAGTGAGCTATCAAGAGAGATAAAAGTTTATGACAAATCTCCGTACATATACTCCTGTCGAATTCAGGAATCTGTTCATAGACTTGAAATAAACCATCTCCACCATGATAGCTGAATTGTGAGTTTGTAACACGTGGTTATTTTAAATGAACATATATCACAAGCACACGTGATTTCAATCAATGTAAATATCACCCACGAACGGCATTTAATACCGAATTCTATCTTGGGAATATATATCCACTTGGAATTCATTTTATGGTAACAGCTTCTGGCCGGGTGGAGATTCGAACCCCCACCTGTGCGGCTGGAAACTATGCCTACAGTGACTCTACCGAGTGAGCTATCAAGAGAGATAAAAGTTTATGACAAATCTCCGTACATATTCCTGTCGAATTCAGGAATCTGTTCATAGACTTGAAATAAACCCATCTCCACCATGATAGCTGAATGTGAGTTTGTAACACGTGGTTATTTTAAATGAACATATATCACAAGCACACGTGATTCAATCAATGTAAATATCACCCACGAACGGCATTTAATACCGAATTCTATCTTGGGAATATATATCCACTTGGAATTCATTTTATGGTAACAGCTTCTGGCCGGGTGGAGATTCGAACCCCCACCTGTGCGGCTGGAAACTATGCCTACAGTGACTCTACCGAGTGAGCTATCAAGAGAGATAAAAGTTTATGACAAATCTCCGTACATATTCCTGTCGAATTCAGGAATCTGTTCATAGACTTGAAATAAACCCATCTCCACCATGATAGCTGAATCGTGAGTTTGTAACACGTGGTTATTTTAAATGAACATATATCACAAGCACACGTGATTTCAATCAATGTAAATATCACCCACGAACGGCATTTAATACCGAATTCTATCTTGGGAATATATATCCACTTGGAATTCATTTTATGGTAACAGCTTCTGGCCGGGTGGAGATTCGAACCCCCACCTGTGCGGCTGGAAACTATGCCTACAGTGACTCTACCGAGTGAGCTATCAAGAGAGATAAAAGTTTATGACAAATCTCCGTACATATTCCTGTCGAATTCAGGAATCTGTTCATAGACTTGAAATAAACCCATCTCCACCATGATAGCTGAATCGTGAGTTTGTAACACGTGGTTATTTTAAATGAACATATATCACAAGCACACGTGAGTTCAATCAATGTAAATATCACCCACGAACGGCATTTAATACCGAATTCTATCTTGGGAATATATATCCACTTGGAATTCATTTTATGGTAACAGCTTCTGGCCGGGTGGAGATTCGAACCCCCACCTGTGCGGCTGGAAACTATGCCTACAGTGACTCTACCGAGCGAGCTATCAAGAGAGATAAAAGTTTATGACAAATCTCCGTACATATTCCTGTTGAATTCAGGAATCTGTTCATAGACTTAAATAGACCCATCTCCACCATGATAGCTGAATCGTGAGTTTGTAACACGTGGTTATTTTAAATGAACATATATCACAAGCACACGTGATTTCAATCAATGTAAATATCACCCACGAACGGCATTTAATACCGAATTCTATCTTGGGAATATATATCCACTTGGAATTCATTTTATGGTAACAGCTTCTGGCCGGGTGGAGATTCGAACCCCCACCTGTGCGGCTGGAAACTATGCCTACAGTGACTCTACCGAGTGAGCTATCAAGAGAGATAAAAGTTTATGACAAATCTCCGTACACATTCCTGTCGAATTCAGGAATCTGTTCATAGACTTGAAATAACCCATCTCCACCATGATAGCTGAATCGTGAGTTTGTAACACGTGGTTATTTTAAATGAACATATATCACAAGCACACGTGATTTCAATCAATGTAAATATCACCCACGAACGGCATTTAATACCGAATTCTATCTTGGGAATATATATCCACTTGGAATTCATTTTATGGTAACAGCTTCTGGCCGGGTGGAGATTCGAACCCCCACCTGTGCGGCTGGAAACTATGCCTACAGTGACTCTACCGAGTGAGCTATCAGAGAGATAAAAGTTTATGACAAATCTCCGTACATATTCCTGTCGAATTCAGGAATCTGTTCATAGACTTGAAATAAACCCATCTCCACCATGATAGCTGAATCGTGAGTTTGTAACACGTGGTTATTTTAAATGAACATATATCACAAGCACACGTGATTTCAATCAATGTAAATATCACCCACGAACGGCATTTAATACCGAATTCTATCTTGGGAATATATATCCACTTGGAATTCATTTTATGGTAACAGCTTCTGGCCGGGTGGAGATTCGAACCCCCACCTGTGCGGCTGGAAACTATGCCTACAGTGACTCTACCGAGTGAGCTATCAAGAGAGATAAAAGTTTATGACAAATCTCCGTACATATTCCTGTCGAATTCAGGAATCTGTTCATAGACTTAAAATAACCCATCTCCACCATGATAGCTGAATCGTGAGTTTGTAACACGTGGTTATTTTAAATGAACATATATCACAAGCACACGTGATTTCAATCAATGTAAATATCACCCACGAACGGCATTTAATACCGAATTCTATCTTGGGAATATATATCCACTTGGAATTCATTTTATGGTAACAGCTTCTGGCCGGGTGGAGATTCGAACCCCCACCTGTGCGGCTGGAAACTATGCCTACAGTGACTCTACCGAGTGAGCTATCAAGAGAGATAAAAGTTTATGACAAATCTCCGTACATATTCCTGTCGAATTCAGGAATCTGTTCATAGACTTGAAATAAACCCATCTCCACCATGATAGCTGAATCGTGAGTTTGTAACACGTGGTTATTTTAAATGAACATATATCACAAGCACACGTGATTTCAATCAATGTAAATATCACCCACGAACGGCATTTAATACCGAATTCTATCTTGGGAATATATATCCACTTGGAATTCATTTTATGGTAACAGCTTCTGGCCGGGTGGAGATTCGAACCCCACCTGTGCGGCTGGAAACTATGCCTACATTGACTCTACCGAGAGAGCTATCAAGAGAGATAAAAGTTTATGACAAATCTCCGTACATATTCCTGTCGAATTCAGGAATCTGTTCATAGACTTAAAATAACCCATCTCCACCATGATAGCTGAATCGTGAGTTTGTAACACGTGGTTATTTTAAATGAACATATATCACAAGCACACGTGATTTCAATCAATGTAAATATCACCCACGAACGGCATTTAATACCGAATTCTATCTTGGGAATATATATCCACTTGGAATTCATTTTATGGTAACAGCTTCTGGCCGGGTGGAGATTCGAACCCCCACCTGTGCGGCTGGAAACTATGCCTACAGTGACTCTACCGAGTGAGCTATCAAGAGAGATAAAAGTTTATGACAAATCTCCGTACATATTCCTGTCGAATTCAGGAATCTGTTCATAGACTTGAAATAAACCCATCTCCACCATGATAGCTGAATCGTGAGTTTGTAACACGTGGTTATTTTAAATGAACATATATCACAAGCACACGTGATTTCAATCAATGTAAATATCACCCACGAACGGCATTTAATACCGAATTCTATCTTGGGAATATATATCCACTTGGAATTCATTTTATGGTAACAGCTTCTGGCCGGGTGGAGATTCGAACCCCCACCTGTGCGGCTGGAAACTATGCCTACAGTGACTCTACCGAGTGAGCTATCAAGAGAGATAAAAGTTTATGACAAATCTCCGTACATATTCCTGTGAATTCAGGAATCTGTTCATAGACTTGAAATAAACCCATCTCCACCATGATAGCTGAATCGTGAGTTTGTAACACGTGGTTATTTTAAATGAACATATATCACAAGCACACGTGATTTCAATCAATGTAAATATCACCCACGAACGGCATTTAATACCGAATTCTATCTTGGGAATATATATCCACTTGGAATTCATTTTATGGTAACAGCTTCTGGCCGGGTGGAGATTCGAACCCCCACCTGTGCGGCTGGAAACTATGCCTACAGTGACTCTACCGAGTGAGCTATCAAGAGAGATAAAAGTTTATGACAAATCTCCGTACATATTCCTGTCGAATTCAGGAATCTGTTCATAGACTTGAAATAAACCCATCTCCACCATGATAGCTGAATCGTGAGTTTGTAACACGTGGTTATTTTAAATGAACATATATCACAAGCACACGTGATTTCAATCAATGTAAATATCACCCACGAACGGCATTTAATACCGAATTCTATCTTGGGAATATATATCCACTTGGAATTCATTTTATGGTAACAGCTTCTGGCCGGGTGGAGATTCGAACCCCCACCTGTGCGGCTGGAAACTATGCCTACAGTGACTCTACCGAGTGAGCTATCAAGAGAGATAAAAGTTTATGACAAATCTCCGTACATATTCCTGTCGAATTCAGGAATCTGTTCATAGACTTGAAATAAACCCATCTCCACCATGATAGCTGAATCGTGAGTTTGTAACACGTGGTTATTTTAAATGAACATATATCACAAGCACACGTGATTTCAATCAATGTAAATATCACCCACGAACGGCATTTAATACCGAATTCTATCTTGGGAATATATATCCACTTGGAATTCATTTTATGGTAACAGCTTCTGGCCGGGTGGAGATTCGAACCCCCACCTGTGCGGCTGGAAACTATGCCTACAGTGACTCTACCGAGTGAGCTATCAAGAGAGATAAAAGTTTATGACAAATCTCCGTACATATTCCTGTCGAATTCAGGAATCTGTTCATAGACTTAAATAGACCCATCTCCACCATGATAGCTGAATCGTGAGTTTGTAACACGTGGTTATTTTAAATGAACATATATCACAAGCACACGTGATTCAATTAATGTAAATATCACCCACGAACGGCATTTAATACCGAATTCTATCTTGGGAATATATATCTACTTGGAATTCATTTTATTGTAACAGCTTCTGGCCGGGTGGAGATTCGAGCCCCCACCTGTGCGGCTGGAAACTATGCCTACAGTGACTCTACCGAGTGAGCTATCAAGAGAGATAAAAGTTTATGACAAATCTCCGTACATATTCCTGTCGAATTCAGGAATCTGTTCAAAGACTTGAAATAACCCATCTCCACCATGATAGCTGAATTGTGAGTTTGTAACACGTGGTTATTTTAAATGAACATATATCACAAGCACACGTGATTTCAATCAATGTAAATATCACCCACGAACGGCATTTAATACCGAATTCTATCTTGGGAATATATATCCACTTGGAATTCATTTTATGGTAACAGCTTCTGGCCGGGTGGAGATTCGAACCCCCACCTGTGCGGCTGGAAACTATGCCTACAGTGACTCTACCGAGTGAGCTATCAAGAGAGATAAAAGTTTATGACAAATCTCCGTACATATTCCTGTCGAATTCAGGAATCTGTTCATAGACTTGAAATAAACCCATCTCCACCATGATAGCTGAATCGTGAGTTTGTAACACGTGGTTATTTTAAATGAACATATATCACAAGCACACGTGATTTCAATCAATGTAAATATCACCCACGAACGGCATTTAATACCGAATTCTATCTTGGGAATATATATCCACTTGGAATTCATTTTATGGTAACAGCTTCTGGCCGGGTGGAGATTCGAACCCCCACCTGTGCGGCTGGAAACTATGCCTACAGTGACTCTACCGAGAGAGCTATCAGGAGAGATAAAAGTTTATGACAAATCTCCGTACATATTCCTGTCGAGTTCAGGAATCTGTTCATAGACTTAAAATAGACCCATCTCCACCATGATAGCTGAATCGTGAGTTTGTAACACGTGGTTATTTTAAATGAACATATATCACAAGCACACGTGATTTCAATCAATGTAAATATCACCCACGAACGGCATTTAATACCGAATTCTATCTTGGGAATATATATCCACTTGGAATTCATTTTATGGTAACAGCTTCTGGCCGGGTGGAGATTCGAACCCCCACCTGTGCGGCTGGAAACTATGCCTACAGTGACTCTACCGAGTGAGCTATCAAGAGAGATAAAAGTTTATGACAAATCTCCGTACATATTCCTGTCGAATTCAGGAATCTGTTCATAGACTTGAAATAAACCCATCTCCACCATGATAGCTGAATCGTGAGTTTGTAACACGTGGTTATTTTAAATGAACATATATCACAAGCACACGTGATTTCAATCAATGTAAATATCACCCACGAACGGCATTTAATACCGAATTCTATCTTGGGAATATATATCCACTTGGAATTCATTTTATGGTAACAGCTTCTGGCCGGGTGGAGATTCGAACCCCACCTGTGCGGCTGGAAACTATGCCTACAGTGACTCTACCGAGTGAGCTATCAAGAGAGATAAAAGTTTATGACAAATCTCCGTACATATTCCTGTCGAATTCAGGAATCTGTTCATAGACTTGAAATAACCCATCTCCACCATGATAGCTGAATCGTGAGTTTGTAACACGTGGTTATTTTAAATGAACATATATCACAAGCACACGTGATTTCAATCAATGTAAATATCACCCACGAACGGCATTTAATACCGAATTCTATCTTGGGAATATATATCCACTTGGAATTCATTTTATGGTAACAGCTTCTGGCCGGGTGGAGATTCGAACCCCCACCTGTGCGGCTGGAAACTATGCCTACAGTGACTCTACCGAGTGAGCTATCAAGAGAGATAAAAGTTTATGACAAATCTCCGTACATATTCCTGTCGAATTCAGGAATCTGTTCATAGACTTGAAATAAACCCATCTCCACCATGATAGCTGAATCGTGAGTTTGTAACACGTGGTTATTTTAAATGAACATATATCACAAGCACACGTGATTTCAATCAATGTAAATATCACCCACGAACGGCATTTAATACCGAATTCTATCTTGGGAATATATATCCACTTGGAATTCATTTTATGGTAACAGCTTCTGGCCGGGTGGAGATTCGAACCCCCACCTGTGCGGCTGGAAACTATGCCTACAGTGACTCTACCGAGTGAGCTATCAAGAGAGATAAAAGTTTATGACAAATCTCCGTACATATTCCTTGAATTCAGGAATCTGTTCATAGACTTGAAATAAACCCATCTCCACCATGATAGCTGAATGTGAGTTTGTAACACGTGGTTATTTTAAATGAACATATATCACAAGCACACGTGATTCAATCAATGTAAATATCACCCACGAACGGCATTTAATACCGAATTCTATCTTGGGAATATATATCCACTTGGAATTCATTTTATGGTAACAGCTTCTGGCCGGGTGGAGATTCGAACCCCCACCTGTGCGGCTGGAAACTATGCCTACAGTGACTCTACCGAGTGAGCTATCAAGAGAGATAAAAGTTTATGACAAATCTCCGTACATATTCCTGTCGAATTCAGGAATCTGTTCATAGACTTGAATAAATCCATCTCCACCATGATAGCTGAATCGTGAGTTTGTAACACGTGGTTATTTTAAATGAACATATATCACAAGCACACGTGATTTCAATCAATGTAAATATCACCCACGAACGGCATTTAATACCGAATTCTATCTTGGGAATATATATCCACTTGGAATTCATTTTATGGTAACAGCTTCTGGCCGGGTGGAGATTTGAACCCCCACCTGTGCGGCTGGAAACTATGCCTACAGTGACTCTACCGAGTGAGCTATCAAGAGAGATAAAAGTTTATGACAAATCTCCGTACATATTCCTGTCGAATTCAGGAATCTGTTCATAGACTTGAAATAAACCCATCTCCACCATGATAGCTGAATCGTGAGTTTGTAACACGTGGTTATTTTAAATGAACATATATCACAAGCACACGTGATTTCAATCAATGTAAATATCACCCACGAACGGCATTTAATACCGAATTCTATCTTGGGAATATATATCCACTTGGAATTCATTTTATGGTAACAGCTTCTGGCCGGGTGGAGATTCGAACCCCCACCTGTGCGGCTGGAAACTATGCCTACAGTGACTCTACCGAGTGAGCTATCAAGAGAGATAAAAGTTTATGACAAATCTCCGTACATATTCCTGTTGAATTCAGGAATCTGTTCATAGACTTTAAATAGACCCATCTCCACCATGATAGATGAATCGTGAGTTTATAACACGTGGTTATTTTAATTGAACATATATCACAAGCACATGTGATTGCCAATTAATGTAAATATCAGCCACGAACGGCATTTAATACCAAATTATATCTTGGGAATATATATCTACTTGGAATTCATTTTATTGTAACAGCTTCTTGCCGGGTGGAGATTCGAGCCCCCACCTCTGCGGCTGGAAACTATGCCTACAGTGACTCTACCGAGTAAGCTACCAAGAGAAATAAAAGTTTATGACAAATCTCCGTACATATCCTGTCGAATTCAGGTAGCTGTTCAAAGACTTGAAATAACCCCATCTCCACCATGATAGCTGAATTGTGAGTTTGTAACACGTGGTTATTTTAAATGAACATATATCACAAGCACACGTGATTTCGATCAATGTAAATATCACCCACGAACGGCATTTAATACCGAATTCTATCTTGGGAATATATATCCACTTGGAATTCATTTTATGGTAACAGCTTCTGGCCGGGTGGAGATTCGAACCCCCACCTGTGCGGCTGGAAACTATGCCTACAGTGACTCTACCGAGAGAGCTATCAGGAGAGATAAAAGTTTATGACAAATCTCCGTACATATTCCTGTCGAATTCAGGAATCTGTTCATAGACTTGAAATAAACCCATCTCCACCATGATAGCGGAATCGTGAGTTTGTAACACGTGGTTATTTTAAATGAACATATATCACAAGCACACGTGATATCAATCAATGTAAATATCACCCACAAACGGCATTTAATACCGAATTCTATCTTGGGAATATAAATCCACTTGGAATTCATTTTATGGTAACAGCTTCTGGCCGGGTGGAGATTTGAACCCCCACCTGTGCGGCTGGAAACTATGCCTACAGTGACTCTACCAAGAGAGCTATCAGGAGAGATAAAAGTTTATGACAAATCTCCATACATATTCCCGTCGAGTTCAGGAATCTGTTCATAGACTTAAAATAGACCCATCTCCACCATGATAGCTGAATCGTGAGTTTCTAACACGTGGTTATTTTAAATGAACATATATCACAAGCACACTTGATTTCAATCAATGTAAATATCACCCACGAATGGCATTTAATACCGAATTCTTTCTTGGGAATATATATCCACTTGGAATTCATTTTATGGTAACAGCTTCTGGCCGGGTGAAGATTCAAACCCCCACCTGTTCGGCTGGAAACTATGCCTACAGTGACTCTACCGAGTGAGCTATCAAGAGAGATAAAAGTTTATGACAAATCTCCGTATATATTCCTGTCGAATTCAGGAATCTGTTCATAGACTTGTATAAACCCATCTCCACCATGATAGCTGAATCGTGAGTTTGTAATACGTGGTTATTTTAAATGAACATATATCACAAGCACAGGTGATTTCAATCAATATAAATATCACCCACGAACGGCATTTATACCGAATTCTATCTTGGGAATATATATCCACTTGGAATTCATTTTATGGTAACAGCTTCTGGCCGGGTGGAGATTCGAACCCCACCTGTGCGGCTGGAAACTATGCCTACATTGACTCTACCGAGTAGCTATCAAGAGAGATAAAAGTTTATGACAAATCTCCGTACATATTCCTGTCGAATTCAGGAATCTGTTCATAGACTTAAAATAACCCATCTCCACCATGATAGCTGAATCGTGAGTTTGTAACACGTGGTTATTTTAAATGAACATATATCACAAGCACACGTGATTTCAATCAATGTAAATATCACCCACGAACGGCATTTAATACCGAATTCTATCTTGGGAATATATATCCACTTGGAATTCATTTTATGGTAACAGCTTCTGGCCGGGTGGAGATTCGAACCCCCACCTGTGCGGCTGGAAACTATGCCTACAGTGACTCTACCGAGTGAGCTATCAAGAGAGATAAAAGTTTATGACAAATCTCCGTACATATTCCTATTGAATTCAGGAATCTGTTCATAGACTTGAAATAAACCCATCTCCACCATGATAGCTGAATGTGAGTTTGTAACACGTGGTTATTTTAAATGAACATATATCACAAGCACACGTGATTTCAATCAATGTAAATATCACCCACGAACGGCATTTAATACCGAATTCTATCTTGGGAATATATATCCACTTGGAATTATTTTATGGTAACAGCTTCTGGCCGGGTGGAGATTCGAACCCCCACCTGTGCGGCTGGAAACTATGCCTACAGTGACTCTACCGAGTGAGCTATCAAGAGAGATAAAAGTTTATGACAAATCTCCGTACATATTCCTGTCGAATTCAGGAATCTGTTCATAGACTTGAAATAAACCCATCTCCACCATGATAGCTGAATGTGAGTTTGTAACACGTGGTTATTTTAAATGAACATATATCACAAGCACACGTGATTCAATCAATGTAAATATCACCCACGAACGGCATTTAATACCGAATTCTATCTTGGGAATATATATCCACTTGGAATTCATTTTATGGTAACAGCTTCTGGCCGGGTGGAGATTCGAACCCCCACCTGTGCGGCTGGAAACTATGCCTACAGTGACTCTACCGAGTGAGCTATCAAGAGAGATAAAAGTTTATGACAAATCTCCGTACATATTCCTGTCGAATTCAGGAATCTGTTCATAGACTTAAAATAAACCCATCTCCACCATGATAGCTGAATCGTGAGTTTCTAACACGTGGTTATTTTAAATGAACATATATCACAAGCACACGTGATTTCAATCAATGTAAATATCACCCACGAATGGCATTTAATACCGAATTCTATCTTGGGAATATATATCCACTTGGAATTCATTTTATGGTAACAGCTTCTGGCCGGGAGGAGATTTGAACCCCCACCTGTGCGGCTGGAAACTATGCCTACAGTGACTCTACCGAGTGAGCTATCAAGAGAGATAAAAGTTTATGACAAATCTCCGTACATATTCCTGTGAATTCAGGAATCTGTTCATAGACTTGAAATAAACCCATCTCCACATGATAGCTGAATCGTGAGTTTGTAACACGTGGTTATTTTAAATGAACATATATTCACAAGCACACGTGAGTTCAATCAATGTAAATATCACCCACGAACGGCATTTAATACCGAATTCTATCTTGGGAATATATATCCACTTGGAATTCATTTTATGGTAACAGCTTCTGGCCGGGAGGAGATTCGAACCCCCACCTGTGCGGCTGGAAACTATGCCTACAGTGACTCTACCGAGCGAGCTATCAAGAGAGATTAAAGTTTATGACAAATCTCCGTACATATTCCTGTCAAATTCAGGAATCTGTTCATAGACTTTAAATAGACCCATCTCCACCATGATAGATGAATCGTGAGTTTGTAACACGTGGTTATTTTAATTGAACATATATCACAAGCACACGTGATTGCAATTAATGTAAATATCAGCCACGAACGGCATTTAATACCGAATTCTATCTTGGGAATATATATCCACTTGGAATTCATTTTATTGTAACAGCTTCTGGCCGGGTGGAGATTCGAGCCCCCACCTGTGCGGCTGGAAACTATGCCTACAGTGACTCTACCGAGTGAGCTATCAAGAGAGATAAAAGTTTATGACAAATCTCCGTACATATTCCTGTCGAATTCAGGAATCTGTTCATAGACTTGAAATAACCCATCTCCACCATGATAGCTGAATTGTGAGTTTGTAACACGTGGTTATTTTAAATGAACATATATCACAAGCACACGTGATTTCAATCAATGTAAATATCACCCACGAACGGCATTTAATACCGAATTCTATCTTGGGAATATATATCCACTTGGAATTCATTTTATGGTAACAGCTTCTGGCCGGGTGGAGATTCGAACCCCCACCTGTGCGGCTGGAAACTATGCCTACAGTGACTCTACCGAGAGAGCTATCAGGAGAGATAAAAGTTTATGACAAATCTCCGTACATATTCCTGTCGAATTCAGGAATCTGTTCATAGACTTGAAATAAACCCATCTCCACCATGATAGCGGAATCGTGAGTTTGTAACACGTGGTTATTTTAAATGAACATATATCACAAGCACACGTGATATCAATCAATGTAAATATCACCCACAAACGGCATTTAATACCGAATTCTATCTTGGGAATATAAATCCACTTGGAATTCATTTTATGGTAACAGCTTCTGGCCGGGTGGAGATTTGAACCCCCACCTGTGCGGCTGGAAACTATGCCTACAGTGACTCTACCGAGAGAGCTATCAGGAGAGATAAAAGTTTATGACAAATCTCCATACATATTCCCGTCGAGTTCAGGAATCTGTTCATAGACTTAAAATAGACCCATCTCCACCATGATAGCTGAATCGTGAGTTTCTAACACGTGGTTATTTTAAATGAACATATATCACAAGCACACTTGATTTCAATCAATGTAAATATCACCCACGAATGGCATTTAATACAGAATTCTTTCTTGGGAATATATATCCACTTGGAATTCATTTTATGGTAACAGCTTCTGGCCGGGTGAAGATTCAAACCCCCACCTGTTCGGCTGGAAACTATGCCTACAGTGACTCTACCGAGTGAGCTATCAAGAGAGATAAAAGTTTATGACAAATCTCCGTATATATTCCTGTCGAATTCAGGAATCTGTTCATAGACTTGTAGTAAACCCATCTCCACCATGATAGCTGAATCGTGAGTTTGTAATACGTGGTTATTTTAAATGAACATATATCACAAGCACAGGTGATTTCAATCAATATAAACATCACCCACGAACGGCATTGTATACCGAATTCTATCTTGGGAATATATATCCACTTGGAATTCATTTTATGGTAACAGCTTCTGGCCGGGTGGAGATTCGAACCCCTACCTGTGCGGCTGGAAACTATGCGTACATTGACTCTACCGAGTTAGCTATCAAGAGAGATAAAAGTTTATGACAAATCTCCGTACATATTCCTGTCGAGTTCAGGAATCTGTTCATAGACTTAAAATAGACCCATCTCCACCATGATAGCTGAATCGTGAGTTTGTAACACGTGGTTATTTTAAATGAACATATATCACAAGCACACGTGATTTCAATCAATGTAAATATCACCCTCGAACAGCATTTAATACCGAATTCTATCTTGGGAATATATATCCACTTGGAATTCATTTTATGGTAACAGCTTCTGGCCGGGTGGAGATTCGAACCCCCACCTGTGCGGCTGGAAACTATGCCTACAGTGACTCTACCGAGTGAGCTATCAAGAGAGATAAAAGTTTATGACAAATCTCCGTACATATTCCTGTCGAATTCAGGAATCTGTTCATAGACTTGAAATAAACCCATCTCCACCATGATAGCTGAATCGTGAGTTTGTAACACGTGGTTATTTTAAATGAACATATATCACAAGCACACGTGATTTCAATCAATGTAAATATCACCCACGAACGGCATTTAATACCGAATTCTATCTTGGGAATATATATCCACTTGGAATTCATTTTATGGTAACAGCTTCTGGCCGGGTGGAGATTCGAACCCCCACCTGTGCGGCTGGAAACTATGCCTACAGTGACTCTACCGAGTGAGCTATCAAGAGAGATAAAAGTTTATGACAAATCTCCGTACATATTCCTGTCGAATTCAGGAATCTGTTCATAGACTTGAAATAAACCCATCTCCACCATGATAGCTGAATCGTGAGTTTGTAACACGTGGTTATTTTAAATGAACATATATCACAAGCACACGTGATTTCAATCAATGTAAATATCACCCACGAACGGCATTTAATACCGAATTCTATCTTGGGAATATATATCCACTTGGAATTCATTTTATGGTAACAGCTTCTGGCCGGGTGGAGATTCGAACCCCCACCTGTGCGGCTGGAAACTATGCCTACAGTGACTCTACCGAGTGAGCTATCAAGAGAGATAAAAGTTTATGACAAATCTCCGTACATATTCCTGTCGAATTCAGGAATCTGTTCATAGACTTGAAATAAACCCATCTCCACCATGATAGCTGAATCGTGAGTTTGTAACACGTGGTTATTTTAAATGAACATATATCACAAGCACACGTGATTTCAATCAATGTAAATATCACCCACGAACGGCATTTAATACCGAATTCTATCTTGGGAATATATATCCACTTGGAATTCATTTTATGGTAACAGCTTCTGGCCGGGTGGAGATTCGAACCCCCACCTGTGCGGCTGGAAACTATGCCTACAGTGACTCTACCGAGTGAGCTATCAAGAGAGATAAAAGTTTATGACAAATCTCCGTACATATTCCTGTGAATTCAGGAATCTGTTCATAGACTTGAAATAAACCCATCTCCACCATGATAGCTGAATCGTGAGTTTGTAACACGTGGTTATTTTAAATGAACATATATCACAAGCACACGTGAGTTCAATCAATGTAAATATCACCCACGAACGGCATTTAATACCGAATTCTATCTTGGGAATATATATCCACTTGGAATTCATTTTATGGTAACAGCTTCTGGCCGGGTGGAGATTCGAACCCCCACCTGTGCGGCTGGAAACTATGCCTACAGTGACTCTACCGAGCGAGCTATCAAGAGAGATAAAAGTTTATGACAAATCTCCGTACATATTCCTGTGAATTCAGGAATCTGTTCATAGACTTAAATAACCCATCTCCACCATGATAGCTGAATCGTGAGTTTGTAACACGTGGTTATTTTAATGAACATATATCACAAGCACACGTGATTCAATTAATGTAAATATCACCCACGAACGGCATTTAATACCGAATTCTATCTTGGGAATATATATCCACTTGGAATTCATTTTATGGTAACAGCTTCTGGCCGGGTGGAGATTCGAGCCCCCACCTGTGCGGCTGGAAACTATGCCTACAGTGACTCTACCGAGTGAGCTATCAAGAGAGATAAAAGTTTATGACAAATCTCCGTACATATCCTGTCGAATTCAGGAATCTGTTCATAGACTTGAAATAACCCATCTCCACCATGATAGCTGAATTGTGAGTTTGTAACACGTGGTTATTTTAAATGAACATATATCACAAGCACACGTGATTTCAATCAATGTAAATATCACCCACGAACGGCATTTAATACCGAATTCTATCTTGGGAATATATATCCACTTGGAATTCATTTTATGGTAACAGCTTCTGGCCGGGTGGAGATTCGAACCCCCACCTGTGCGGCTGGAAACTATGCCTACAGTGACTCTACCGAGAGAGCTATCAGAGAGATAAAAGTTTATGACAAATCTCCGTACATATTCCTGTCGAATTCAGGAATCTGTTCATAGACTTGAAATAAACCCATCTCCACCATGATAGCGGAATCGTGAGTTTGTAACACGTGGTTATTTTAAATGAACATATATCACAAGCACACGTGATTTCAATCAATGTAAATATCACCCACGAACGGCATTTAATACCGAATTCTATCTTGGGAATATATATCCACTTGGAATTCATTTTATGGTAACAGCTTCTGGCCGGGTGGAGATTGAACCCCCACCTGTGCGGCTGGAAACTATGCCTACAGTGACTCTACCGAGAGCTATCAGGAGAGATAAAAGTTTATGACAAATCTCCGTACATATTCCCGTCGATTCAGGAATCTGTTCATAGACTTAAAATAGACCCATCTCCACCATGATAGCTGAATCGTGAGTTTGTAACACGTGGTTATTTTAAATGAACATATATCACAAGCACACTTGATTTCAATCAATGTAAATATCACCCACGAACGGCATTTAATACGAATTCTTTCTTGGGAATATATATCCACTTGGAATTCATTTTATGGTAACAGCTTCTGGCCGGGTGGAGATTCAAACCCCCACCTGTTCGGCTGGAAACTATGCCTACAGTGACTCTACCGAGTGAGCTATCAAGAGAGATAAAAGTTTATGACAAATCTCCGTACATATTCCTGTCGAATTCAGGAATCTGTTCATAGACTTGTATAAACCCATCTCCACCATGATAGCTGAATCGTGAGTTTGTAACACGTGGTTATTTTAAATGAACATATATCACAAGCACACGTGATTTCAATCAATATAAATATCACCCACGAACGGCATTTAATACCGAATTCTATCTTGGGAATATATATCCACTTGGAATTCATTTTATGGTAACAGCTTCTGGCCGGGTGGAGATTCGAACCCCACCTGTGCGGCTGGAAACTATGCTACAGTGACTCTACCGAGTTAGCTATCAAGAGAGATAAAAGTTTATGACAAATCTCCGTACATATTCCTGTCGAATTCAGGAATCTGTTCATAGACTTAAAATAACCCATCTCCACCATGATAGCTGAATCGTGAGTTTGTAACACGTGGTTATTTTAAATGAACATATATCACAAGCACACGTGATTTCAATCAATGTAAATATCACCCACGAACGGCATTTAATACCGAATTCTATCTTGGGAATATATATCCACTTGGAATTCATTTTATGGTAACAGCTTCTGGCCGGGTGGAGATTCGAACCCCCACCTGTGCGGCTGGAAACTATGCCTACAGTGACTCTACCGAGTGAGCTATCAAGAGAGATAAAAGTTTATGACAAATCTCCGTACATATTCCTATTGAATTCAGGAATCTGTTCATAGACTTGAAATAAACCCATCTCCACCATGATAGCTGAATCGTGAGTTTGTAACACATGGTTATTTTAAATGAACATATATCACAAGCACACGTGATTTCAATCAATGTAAATATCACCCACGAACGGCATTTAATACCGAATTCTATCTTGGGAATATATATCCACTTGGAATTCATTTTATGGTAACAGCTTCTGGCCGGGTGGAGATTCGAACCCCCACCTGTGCGGCTGGAAACTATGCCTACAGTGACTCTACCGAGTGAGCTATCAAGAGAGATAAAAGTTTATGACAAATCTCCGTACATATTCCTGTCGAATTCAGGAATCTGTTCATAGACTTGAATAAATCCATCTCCACCATGATAGCTGAATGTGAGTTTGTAACACGTGGTTATTTTAAATGAACATATATCACAAGCACACGTGATTTCAATCAATGTAAATATCACCCACGAACGGCATTTAATACCGAATTCTATCTTGGGAATATATATCCACTTGGAATTCATTTTATGGTAACAGCTTCTGGCCGGGTGGAGATTCGAACCCACCTGTGCGGCTGGAAACTATGCCTACAGTGACTCTACCGAGTGAGCTATCAAGAGAGATAAAAGTTTATGACAAATCTCCGTACATATTCCTGTCGATTCAGGAATCTGTTCATAGACTTAAAATAACCCATCTCCACCATGATAGCTGAATCGTGAGTTTGTAACACGTGGTTATTTTAAATGAACATATATCACAAGCACACGTGATTTCAATCAATGTAAATATCACCCACGAACGGCATTTAATACCGAATTCTATCTTGGGAATATATATCCACTTGGAATTCATTTTATGGTAACAGCTTCTGGCCGGGTGGAGATTTGAACCCCCACCTGTGCGGCTGGAAACTATGCCTACAGTGACTCTACCGAGTGAGCTATCAAGAGAGATAAAAGTTTATGACAAATCTCCGTACATATTCCTGTTGAATTCAGGAATCTGTTCATAGACTTGAAATAAACCCATCTCCACCATGATAGCTGAATCGTGAGTTTGTAACACGTGGTTATTTTAAATGAACATATATCACAAGCACACGTGATTTCAATCAATGTAAATATCACCCACGAACGGCATTTAATACCGAATTCTATCTTGGGAATATATATCCACTTGGAATTCATTTTATGGTAACAGCTTCTGGCCGGGTGGAGATTCGAACCCCCACCTGTGCGGCTGGAAACTATGCCTACAGTGACTCTACCGAGCGAGCTATCAAGAGAGATTAAAGTTTATGACAAATCTCCGTACATATTCCTGTCAAATTCAGGAATCTGTTCATAGACTTTAAATAGACCCATCTCCACCATGATAGATGAATCGTGAGTTTGTAACACGTGGTTATTTTAATTGAACATATATCACAAGCACACGTGATTGCAATTAATGTAAATATCAGCCACGAACGGCATTTAATACCGAATTCTATCTTGGGAATATATATCTACTTGGAATTCATTTTATTGTAACAGCTTCTGGCCGGGTGGAGATTCGAGCCCCCACCTCTGCGGCTGGAAACTATGCCTACAGTGACTCTACCGAGTAGAGCTACCAAGAGAAATAAAAGTTTATGACAAATCTCCGTACATATTCCTGTCGAATTCAGGTATCTGTTCAAAGACTTGAAATAACCCCATCTCCACCATGATAGCTGAATTGTGAGTTTGTAACACGTGGTTATTTTAAATGAACATATATCACAAGCACACGTGATTTCAATCAATGTAAATATCACCCACGAACGGCATTTAATACCGAATTCTATCTTGGGAATATATATCCACTTGGAATTCATTTTATGGTAACAGCTTCTGGCCGGGTGGAGATTCGAACCCCCACCTGTGCGGCTGGAAACTATGCCTACAGTGACTCTACCGAGAGAGCTATCAGGAGAGATAAAAGTTTATGACAAATCTCCGTACATATTCCTGTCGAATTCAGGAATCTGTTCATAGACTTGAAATAAACCCATCTCCACCATGATAGCTGAATCGTGAGTTTGTAACACGTGGTTATTTTAAATGAACATATATCACAAGCACACGTGATATCAATCAATGTAAATATCACCCACAAACGGCATTTAATACCGAATTCTATCTTGGGAATATAAATCCACTTGGAATTCATTTTATGGTAACAGCTTCTGGCCGGGTGGAGATTTGAACCCCCACCTGTGCGGCTGGAAACTATGCCTACAGTGACTCTACCGAGAGCTATCAGGAGAGATAAAAGTTTATGACAAATCTCCGTACATATTCCTGTCGAGTTCAGGAATCTGTTCATAGACTTAAAATAGACCCATCTCCACCATGATAGCTGAATCGTGAGTTTCTAACACGTGGTTATTTTAAATGAACATATATCACAAGCACACTTGATTTCAATCAATGTAAATATCACCCACGAATGGCATTTAATACCAGAATTCTTATCTTGGGAATATATATCCACTTGGAATTCATTTTATGGTAACAGCTTCTGGCCGGGTGAAGATTCAAACCCCCACCTGTTCGGCTGGAAACTATGCCTGACAGTGACTCTACCGAGTGAGCTATCAAGAGAGATAAAAGTTTATGACAAATCTCCGTATATATTCCTGTCGAATTCAGGAATCTGTTCATAGACTTGTATAAACCCATCTCCACCATGATAGCTGAATCGTGAGTTTGTAACACGTGGTTATTTTAAATGAACATATATCACAAGCACAGGTGATTTCAATCAATATAAATATCACCCACGAACGGCATTTAATACCGAATTCTATCTTGGGAATATATATCCACTTGGAATTCATTTTATGGTAACAGCTTCTGGCCGGGTGGAGATTCGAACCCCACCTGTGCGGCTGGAAACTATGCTACATTGACTCTACCGAGTTAGCTATCAAGAGAGATAAAAGTTTATGACAAATCTCCGTACATATTCCTGTTGAATTCAGGAATCTGTTCATAGACTTAAAATAACCCATCTCCACCATGATAGCTGAATCGTGAGTTTGTAACACGTGGTTATTTTAAATGAACATATATCACAAGCACACGTGATTTCAATCAATGTAAATATCCCCTCGAACAGCATTTAATACCGAATTCTATCTTGGGAATATATATCCACTTGGAATTAATTTTATGGTAACAGCTTCTGGCCGGGTGGAGATTCGAACCCCCACCTGTGCGGCTGGAAACTATGCCTACAGTGACTCTACCGAGTGAGCTATCAAGAGAGATAAAAGTTTATGACAAATCTCCGTACATATTCCTATTGAATTCAGGAATCTGTTCATAGACTTGAAATAAACCCATCTCCACCATGATAGCTGAATGTGAGTTTGTAACACGTGGTTATTTTAAATGAACATATATCACAAGCACACGTGATTTCAATCAATGTAAATATCACCCACGAACGGCATTTAATACCGAATTCTATCTTGGGAATATATATCCACTTGGAATTCATTTTATGGTAACAGCTTCTGGCCGGGTGGAGATTCGAACCCCCACCTGTGCGGCTGGAAACTATGCCTACAGTGACTCTACCGAGTGAGCTATCAAGAGAGATAAAAGTTTATGACAAATCTCCGTACATATTCCTGTCGAATTCAGGAATCTGTTCATAGACTTGAATTAAATCCATCTCCACCATGATAGCTGAATGGTGAGTTTGTAACACGTGGTTATTTTAAATGAACATATATCACAAGCACACGTGATTTCAATCAATGTAAATATCACCCACGAACGGCATTTAATACCGAATTCTATCTTGGGAATATATATCCACTTGGAATTCATTTTATGGTAACAGCTTCTGGCCGGGTGGAGATTTGAACCCCCACCTGTGCGGCTGGAAACTATGCCTACAGTGACTCTACCGAGTGAGCTATCAAGAGAGATAAAAGTTTATGACAAATCTCCGTACATATTCCTGTCGATTCAGGAATCTGTTCATAGACTTAAAATAACCCATCTCCACCATGATAGCTGAATCGTGAGTTTCTAACACGTGGTTATTTTAAATGAACATATATCACAAGCACACGTGATTTCAATCAATGTAAATATCACCCACGAATGGCATTTAATACCGAATTCTATCTTGGGAATATATATCCACTTGGAATTCATTTTATGGTAACAGCTTCTGGCCGGGAGGAGATTTGAACCCCCACCTGTGCGGCTGGAAACTATGCCTACAGTGACTCTACCGAGTGAGCTATCAAGAGAGATAAAAGTTTATGACAAATCTCCGTACATATTCCTGTTGAATTCAGGAATCTGTTCATAGACTTGAAATAAACCCATCTCCACCATGATAGCTGAATCGTGAGTTTGTAACACGTGGTTATTTTAAATGAACATATATCACAAGCACACGTGAGTTCAATCAATGTAAATATCACCCACGAACGGCATTTAATACCGAATTCTATCTTGGGAATATATATCCACTTGGAATTCATTTTATGGTAACAGCTTCTGGCCGGGAGGAGATTCGAACCCCCACCTGTGCGGCTGGAAACTATGCCTACAGTGACTCTACCGAGCGAGCTATCAAGAGAGATAAAAGTTTATGACAAATCTCCGTACATATTCCTGTCAAATTCAGGAATCTGTTCATAGACTTTAAATAGACCCATCTCCACCATGATAGATGAATCGTGAGTTTGTAACACGTGGTTATTTTAATTGAACATATATCACAAGCACACGTGATTCAATTAATGTAAATATCAGCCACGAACGGCATTTAATACCGAATTCTATCTTGGGAATATATATCCACTTGGAATTCATTTTATGGTAACAGCTTCTGGCCGGGTGGAGATTCGACCCCCACCTGTGCGGCTGGAAACTATGCCTACAGTGACTCTACCGAGAGAGCTATCAAGAGAGATAAAAGTTTATGACAAATCTCCGTACATATTCCTGTCGAATTCAGGAATCTGTTCATAGACTTGAAATAACCCATCTCCACCATGATAGCTGAATCGTGAGTTTGTAACACGTGGTTATTTTAAATGAACATATATCACAAGCACACGTGATTTCAATCAATGTAAATATCACCCACGAACGGCATTTAATACCGAATTCTATCTTGGGAATATATATCTACTTGGAATTCATTTTATGGTAACAGCTTCTGGCCGGGTGGAGATTCGAACCCCCACCTGTGCGGCTGGAAACTATGCCTACAGTGACTCTACCGAGAGAGCTATCAGGAGAGATAAAAGTTTATGACAAATCTCCGTACATATTCCTGTCGAATTCAGGAATCTGTTCATAGACTTGAAATAACCCATCTCCACCATGATAGCTGAATCGTGAGTTTGTAACACGTGGTTATTTTAAATGAACATATATCACAAGCACACGTGATTTCAATCAATGTAAATATCACCCACGAACGGCATTTAATACCGAATTCTATCTTGGGAATATATATCCACTTGGAATTCATTTTATGGTAACAGCTTCTGGCCGGGTGGAGATTCGAACCCCCACCTGTGCGGCTGGAAACTATGCCTACAGTGACTCTACCGAGTGAGCTATCAAGAGAGATAAAAGTTTATGACAAATCTCCGTATATATTCCTGTCAAATTCAGGAATCTGTTCATAGACTTTAAAATAAACCCATCTCCACCATGATAGCTGAATCGTGAGTTTGTAACACGTGGTTATTTTAAATGAACATATATCACAAGCACACGTGATTTCAATCAATGTAAATATCACCCACGAACGGCATTTAATACCGAATTCTATCTTGGGAATATATATCCACTTGGAATTCATTTTATGGTAACAGCTTCTGGCCGGGTGGAGATTCGAACCCCCACCTGTGCGGCTGGAAACTATGCCTACAGTGACTCTACCGAGTAGCTATCAAGAGAGATAAAAGTTTATGACAAATCTCCGTACATATTCCTGTCGAATTCAGGAATCTGTTCATAGACTTAAAATAACCCATCTCCACCATGATAGCTGAATCGTGAGTTTGTAACACGTGGTTATTTTAAATGAACATATATCACAAGCACACGTGATTTCAATCAATGTAAATATCACCCACGAACGGCATTTAATACCGAATTCTATCTTGGGAATATATATCCACTTGGAATTCATTTTATGGTAACAGCTTCTGGCCGGGTGGAGATTCGAACCCCCACCTGTGCGGCTGGAAACTATGCCTACAGTGACTCTACCGAGTAGCTATCAAGAGAGATAAAAGTTTATGACAAATCTCCGTACATATTCCTGTCGAATTCAGGAATCTGTTCATAGACTTAAAATAAACCCATCTCCACCATGATAGCTGAATCGTGAGTTTGTAACACGTGGTTATTTTAAATGAACATATATCACAAGCACACGTGATTTCAATCAATGTAAATATCACCCACGAACGGCATTTAATACCGAATTCTATCTTGGGAATATATATCCACTTGGAATTCATTTTATGGTAACAGCTTCTGGCCGGGTGGAGATTCGAACCCCCACCTGTGCGGCTGGAAACTATGCCTACAGTGACTCTACCGAGTGAGCTATCAAGAGAGATAAAAGTTTATGACAAATCTCCGTACATATTCCTGTCGAATTCAGGAATCTGTTCATAGACTTGAAATAAACCCATCTCCACCATGATAGCTGAATCGTGAGTTTGTAACACGTGGTTATTTTAAATGAACATATATCACAAGCACACGTGATTTCAATCAATGTAAATATCACCCACGAACGGCATTTAATACCGAATTCTATCTTGGGAATATATATCCACTTGGAATTCATTTTATGGTAACAGCTTCTGGCCGGGTGGAGATTCGAACCCCCACCTGTGCGGCTGGAAACTATGCCTACAGTGACTCTACCGAGTGAGCTATCAAGAGAGATAAAAGTTTATGACAAATCTCCGTATATTCCTGTCGAATTCAGGAATCTGTTCATAGACTTGAAATAAACCCATCTCCACCATGATAGCTGAATTGTGAGTTTGTAACACGTGGTTATTTTAAATGAACATATATCACAAGCACACGTGATTTCAATCAATGTAAATATCACCCACGAACGGCATTTAATACCGAATTCTATCTTGGGAATATATATCCACTTGGAATTCATTTTATGGTAACAGCTTCTGGCCGGGTGGAGATTCGAACCCCCACCTGTGCGGCTGGAAACTATGCCTACAGTGACTCTACCGAGTGAGCTATCAAGAGAGATAAAAGTTTATGACAAATCTCCGTACATATTCCTGTCAAATTCAGGAATCTGTTCATAGACTTGAAATAAACCCATCTCCACCATGATAGCTGAATCGTGAGTTTGTAACACGTGGTTATTTTAAATGAACATATATCACAAGCACACGTGATTTCAATCAATGTAAATATCACCCACGAACAGCATTTAATACCGAATTCTATCTTGGGAATATATATCCACTTGGAATTCATTTTATGGTAACAGCTTCTGGCCGGGTGGAGATTCGAACCCCCACCTGTGCGGCTGGAAACTATGCCTACAGTGACTCTACCGAGTGAGCTATCAAGAGAGATAAAAGTTTATGACAAATCTCCGTACATATTCCTGTTGAATTCAGGAATCTGTTCATAGACTTAAAATAAACCCATCTCCACCATGATAGCTGAATCGTGAGTTTGTAACACGTGGTTATTTTAAATGAACATATATCACAAGCACACGTGATTTCAATCAATGTAAATATCACCCACGAACGGCATTTAATACCGAATTCTATCTTGGGAATATATATCCACTTGGAATTCATTTTATGGTAACAGCTTCTGGCCGGGTGGAGATTCGAACCCCCACCTGTGCGGCTGGAAACTATGCCTACAGTGACTCTACCGAGTGAGCTATCAAGAGAGATAAAAGTTTATGACAAATCTCCGTACATATTCCTGTCGAATTCAGGAATCTGTTCATAGACTTGAAATAAACCCATCTCCACCATGATAGCTGAATCGTGAGTTTGTAACACGTGGTTATTTTAAATGAACATATATCACAAGCACACGTGATTTCAATCAATGTAAATATCACCCACGAACGGCATTTAATACCGAATTCTATCTTGGGAATATATATCCACTTGGAATTCATTTTATGGTAACAGCTTCTGGCCGGGTGGAGATTCGAACCCCCACCTGTGCGGCTGGAAACTATGCCTACAGTGACTCTACCGAGTGAGCTATAAGAGAGATAAAAGTTTATGACAAATCTCCGTACATATTCCTGTCGAATTCAGGAATCTGTTCATAGACTTGAAATAACCCATCTCCACCATGATAGCTGAATCGTGAGTTTGTAACACGTGGTTATTTTAATGAACATATATCACAAGCACACGTGATTTCAATCAATGTAAATATCACCCACGAACGGCATTTAATACCGAATTCTATCTTGGGAATATATATCCACTTGGAATTCATTTTATGGTAACAGCTTCTGGCCGGGTGGAGATTCGAACCCCCACCTGTGCGGCTGGAAACTATGCCTACAGTGACTCTACCGAGTGAGCTATCAAGAGAGATAAAAGTTTATGACAAATCTCCGTACATATTCCTGTCGAATTCAGGAATCTGTTCATAGACTTGAAATAACCCATCTCCACCATGATAGCTGAATCGTGAGTTTGTAACACGTGGTTATTTTAAATGAACATATATCACAAGCACACGTGATTTCAATCAATGTAAATATCACCCACGAACGGCATTTAATACCGAATTCTTTCTTGGGAATATATATCCACTTGGAATTCATTTTATGGTAACAGCTTCTGGCCGGGTGGAGATTCGAACCCCCACCTGTGCGGCTGGAAACTATGCCTACAGTGACTCTACCGAGAGAGCTATCAGGAGAGATAAAAGTTTATGACAAATCTCCGTACATATTCCTGTCGAATTCAGGAATCTGTTCATAGACTTGAAATAAACCCATCTCCACCATGATAGCTGAATCGTGAGTTTGTAACACGTGGTTATTTTAAATGAACATATATCACAAGCACACGTGATTTCAATCAATGTAAATATCACCCACGAACGGCATTTAATACCGAATTCTATCTTGGGAATATATATCCACTTGGAATTCATTTTATGGTAACAGCTTCTGGCCGGGTGGAGATTCGAACCCCCACCTGTGCGGCTGGAAACTATGCCTACAGTGACTCTACCGAGTAGCTATCAAGAGAGATAAAAGTTTATGACAAATCTCCGTACATATTCCTGTCGAATTCAGGAATCTGTTCATAGACTTAAAATAACCCATCTCCACCATGATAGCTGAATCGTGAGTTTGTAACACGTGGTTATTTTAAATGAACATATATCACAAGCACACGTGATTTCAATCAATGTAAATATCACCCACGAACGGCATTTAATACCGAATTCTATCTTGGGAATATATATCCACTTGGAATTCATTTTATGGTAACAGCTTCTGGCCGGGTGGAGATTCGAACCCCCACCTGTGCGGCTGGAAACTATGCTACAGTGACTCTACCGAGAGAGCTATCAGGAGAGATAAAAGTTTATGACAAATCTCCGTACATATTCCTGTCGAATTCAGGAATCTGTTCATAGACTTGAAATAAACCCATCTCCACCATGATAGCTGAATCGTGAGTTTGTAACACGTGGTTATTTTAAATGAACATATATCACAAGCACACGTGATTATCAATCAATGTAAATATCACCCACGAACGGCATTTAATACCGAATTCTATCTTGGGAATATATATCCACTTGGAATTCATTTTTTATGGTAACAGCTTCTGGCCGGGTGGAGATTCGAACCCCCACCTGTGCGGCTGGAAACTATGCCTACAGTGACTCTACCGAGTGAGCTATCAAGAGAGATAAAAGTTTTGACAAATCTCCGTACATATTCCTGTTGAATTCAGGAATCTGTTCATAGACTTAAAATAAACCCATCTCCACCATGATAGCTGAATCGTGAGTTTGTAACACATGGTTATTTTAAATGAACATATATCACAAGCACACGTGATTTCAATCAATGTAAATATCAGCCACGAACGGCATTTAATACCGAATTCTATCTTGGGAATATATATCTACTTGGAATTCATTTTATTGTAACAGCTTCTGGCCGGGTGGAGATTCGAGTCCCCACCTGTGCGGCTGGAAACTATGCCTACAGTGACTCTACCGAGTGAGCTATCAAGAAATAAAAGTTTATGACAAATCTCCGTACATACTCCTGTCGAATTCAGGAATCTGTTCAAGACTTGAAATAACCCATCTCCACCATGATAGCTGAATTGTGAGTTTGTAACACGTGGTTATTTTAAATGAACATATATCACAAGCACACGTGATTTCAATCAATGTAAATATCACCACGAACGGCATTTAATACCGAATTCTATCTTGGGAATATATATCCACTTGGAATTCATTTTATGGTAACAGCTTCTGGCCGGGTGGAGATTCGAACCCCCACCTGTGCGGCTGGAAACTATGCCTACAGTGACTCTACCGAGAGAGCTATCAGGAGAGATAAAAGTTTATGACAAATCTCCGTACATATTCCTGTCGAAATTCAGGAATCTGTTCATAGACTTGAAATAAAACCCATCTCCACCATGATAGCTGAATCGTGAGTTTGTAACACGTGGTTATTTTAAATGAACATATATCACAAGCACACGTGATATCAATCAATGTAAATATCACCCACGAACAACATTTAATACCGAATTCTATCTTGGGAATATATATCCACTTGGAATTCATTTTATGGTAACAGCTTCTGGCCGGGTGGAGATTCGAACCCCCACCTGTGCGGCTGGAAACTATGCCTACAGTGAATCTACCGAGCGAGCTATCAAGAGAGATTAAAGTTTATGACAAATCTCCGTACATATTCCTGTTGAATTCAGGAATCTGTTCATAGACTTAAAATAAACCCATCTCCACCATGATAGCTGAATCGTGAGTTTGTAACACGTGGTTATTTCAAATGAACATATATCACAAGCACACGTGATTTCAATCAATGTAAATATCACCCACAAACGGCATTTAATACCGAATTCTATCTTGGGAATATATATCCACTTGGAATTCATTTTATGGTAACAGCTTCTGGCCGGGTGGAGATTCGAACCCCCACCTGTGCGGCTGGAAACTATGCCTACAGTGACTCTACCGAGTGAGCTATCAAGAGAGATAAAAGTTTATGACAAATCTCCGTACATATTCCTGTCAAATTCAGGAATCTGTTCATAGACTTTAAATAGACCCATCTCCACCATGATAGATGAATCGTGAGTTTGTAACACGTGGTTATTTTAATTGAACATATATCACAAGCACACGTGATTTCAATTCAATGTAAATATCAGCCACGAACGGCATTTAATACCGAATTCTATCTTGGGAATATATATCTACTTGGAATTCATTTTATTGTAACAGCTTCTGGCCGGGTGGAGATTCGAGCCCCCACCTCTGCGGCTGGAAACTATGCCTACAGTGACTCTACCGAGAGAGCTATCAGGAGAGATAAAAGTTTATGACAAATCTCCGTACATATTCCTGTCGAATTCAGGAATCTGTTCATAGACTTGAAATAAACCCATCTCCACCATGATAGCTGAATCGTGAGTTTGTAACACGTGGTTATTTTAAATGAACATATATCACAAGCACACGTGATATCAATCAATGTAAATATCACCCACAAACGGCATTTAATATCGAATTCTATCTTGGGAATATAAATCCACTTGGAATTCATTTTTTAGTAACAGCTTCTGGCCGGGTGGAGATTCGAGCCCCCACCTGTGCGGCTGGAAACTATGCCTACAGTGACTCTACCGAGTGAGCTATCAAGAGAGATAAAAGTTTATGACAAATCTCCGTACACATTCCTGTCGAATTCAGGAATCTGTTCATAGACTTGAAATAAACCCATCTCCACCATGATAGCTGAATGTGTGTTTGTAACACGTGGTATTTTAAATGAACATATATCACAAGCACACGTGATTTCAATCAATGTAAATATCACCCACGACGGCATTTAATACCGAATTCTATCTTGGGAATATATATCCACTTGGAATTCATTTTATGGTAACAGCTTCTGGCCGGGTGGAGATTCGAACCCCCACCTGTGCGGCTGGAAACTATGCCTACAGTGACTCTACCGAGTGAGCTATCAAGAGAGATAAAAGTTTATGACAAATCTCCGTACATATTCCTGTCAAATTCAGGAATCTGTTCATAGACTTTAAATAGACCCATCTCCACCATGATAGATGAATCGTGAGTTTGTAACACGTGGTTATTTTAATTGAACATATATCACAAGCACACGTGATTTCAATCAATGTAAATATCACCCACGAACGGCATTTAATACCGAATTCTATCTTGGGAATATATATCCACTTGGAATTCATTTTATTGTAACAGCTTCTGGCCGGGTGGAGATTCGAGCCCCCACCTCTGCGGCTGGAAACTATGCCTACAGTGACTCTACCGAGAGAGCTATCAGGAGAGATAAAAGTTTATGACAAATCTCTGTACATATTCCTGTCGAATTCAGGAATCTGTTCATAGACTTGAAATAAACCCATCTCCACCATGATAGCTGAATCGTGAGTTTGTAACACGTGGTTATTTTAAATGAACATATATCACAAGCACACGTGATATCAATCAATGAAAATATCACCCACAAACGGCATTTAATACCGAATTCTATCTTGGGAATATAAATCCACTTGGAATTCATTTTTTAGTAACAGCTTCTGGCTGGGTGGAGATTCGACCCCCACCTGTGCGGCTGGAAACTATGCCTACAGTGACTCTACTGAGTGAGCTATCAAGAGAGATAAAAGTTTTTGACAAATCTCCGTACATATTCCTGTTGAATTCAGGAATCTGTTCATAGACTTGAAATAAACCCATCTCCACCATGATAGCTGAATCTTGAGTTTGTAACACATGGTTATTTTAAATGAACATATATCACAAGCACACGTGATTTCAATCAATGTAAATATCAGCCACGAACGGCATTTAATACCAAATCCTATCTTGGGAATATATATCCACTTGGAATTCATTTTATGGTAACAGCTTCTGGCCGGGTGGAGATTTGAACCCCCACCTGTGCGGCTGGACACTATGCCTACAGTGACTCTACCGAGAGAGCTATCAGGAGAGATAAAAGTTTATGACAAATCTCCGTACAGATTCCTGTTGGGTTCAGGAATCTGTTCATAGACTTAAAATAGACCCATCTCCACCATGATAGCTGAATCGTGAGTTTGCAACACGTGGTTATTTTAAATGAACATATATCACAAGCACACGTTATTTCAATCAATGTAAATATCCCCCTTGAACAGCATTTAATACCGAATTCTATCTTGGGAATATATATCCACTTTGAATTAATTTTATGGTAACAGCTTCTGGCCGGGTGGAGATTCGAACCCCCACCTGTGCGGCTGGAAACTATGCCTACAGTGACTTTACCGAGTAAGCTATCAAGAGAGATAAAAGTTTATGACAAATCTCCGTACATATTCCCGTCAAATTCGGGAATCTGTTCATAGACTTGAAATAAACCCATCTCCACCATGATAGCTGAATCGGTGAGTTTCTAGCACATTGTTAATTTTAATGAACATATATCAAAAGCACACGTGATTTCAATCAATGTAAAAATCACCCACGACCGGCATTTAATACCGAATTCTATCTTGGGAATATATATCTACTTGGAATTCATTTTATTGTAACAGTTTCTGGCCGGGTGGAGATTCGAGTCCCCACCTGTGCGGCTGGAAACTATGCCTACAGTGACTCTACCGAGTGAGCTATCAAAAGAAATAAAAGTTTATGACAAATCTCCGTACATACTCCTGTCGAATTCAGGTATCTGTTCAAAGACTTGAAATAACCCCATCTCCACCATGATAGCTGAATTGTGAGTTTCTAACACGTGGTTATTTTAAATGAACATATATCACAAGCACACGTGATTTCAATCAATGTAAATATCACCCACGAACGGCATTTAATACCGAATTCTATCTTGGGAATATATATCCACTTGGAATTCATTTTATGGTAAGAGCTTCTGGCCGGGTGGAGATTCGAACCCCCACCTGTGCGGCTGGAAACTATGCCTACAGTGACTCTACCGAGAGAGCTATCAGGAGAGATAAAAGTTTATGACGAATCTCCGTACATATTCCTGTCGAATTCAGGAATCTGTTTATAGACTTGAAATAAAACCATCTCCACCATGATAGCTGAATCGTGAGTTTGTAACACGTGGTTATTTTAAATGAACATATATCACAAGCACACGTGATATCAATCAATGGAAATATCACCCACAAACGGCATTTAATACCGAATTCTATCTAGGGAATATAAATCCACTTGGAGTTCATTTTATGGTAATAGCTTCTGGCTGGGTGGAGATTCGAACCCCCACCTGTGCGGCTGGAAACTATGCCTACAGTGACTCTACCGAGTGAGCTATCAAGAGAGATAAAAGTTTATGACAAATCTCCGTACATATTTCTATTGAATTCAGGAATCTGTTCATAGACTTGAAATAAACCCATCTCCACCATGATAGCTGAATTGTGAGTTTGTAACACATGGTTATTTTAAATAAACATATATCACAAGCACACGTGATTTCAATCAATGTAAATATCACCCACGAACGGCATTTAATACCGAATTCTATCTTGGGAATATATATCCACTTGGAATTTATTTTATGGTAACAGCTTCTGGCCGGGTGGAGATTCGAACCCCCACCTGTGCGGCTGGAAACTATGCCTACAGTGACTCTACCGAGTGAGCTATCAAGAGAGATAAAAGTTTATGACAAATCTCCGTATATATTCCTGTCGAATTCAGGAATCTGTTCATAGACTTGAATTAAATCCATCTCCACCATGATAGCTGAATGGTGAGTTAGTAACACGTGGTTATTTCAAATGAACATATATCACAAGCACACGTGATATCAATCAATGTAAATATCACCCACAAACGGCATTTAATACCGAATTCTATCTTGGGATTATAAATCCACTTGGAATTCATTTTATGGTAAAATCTTCTGGCTGGGTAGAGATTTGAACCCAAACCTCTGCGGCTGGAAACTATGCCTACATTGACTCTACCGAGTGAGCTATCAAGTGAGATAAAAGTTCATGGCAAATCTCCGTACATATTCCGGTCGAGTTCAGGAATCTGTTCATAGACTTAAAATAGACCCATCTCCACCATGATAGCTGAATCGTGAGTTTCTAACACGTGGTTATTTTAAATGAACATTTATCACAAGCACACTTGATTTCAATCAATGTAAATATCACCCACGAATGGCATTTAATACCGAATTCTATCTTGGGAATATATATCCACTTGGAATTCATTTTATGGTAACAGCTTCTGGGCGGGTAAAGATTCGAACTCCCACTGTGCGGCTGGAAACTATGCCTACAGTGACTCTACCGAGTGAGCAATCAAGAGAGATAAAAGTTTATGACAAATCTCCGTACATATTCCTGTCGAATTCAGGAATCTGTTCATAGACTTGAAATAAACCCATCTCCACAATGATAGCTGAATCGTGAGTTTGTAACACGTGGTTATTTTAAATGGACATATATTAAAAGCACACGTGAGTTCAATCAATGTAAATAGCACCCACGAACGGCATTTAATACCGAATTCTATCTTGGGAATATATATCCACTTGGAATTCATTTTATGGTAACAGCTTCTGGCCGGGTGGAGATTCGAACCCCCACCTGTGCGGCTGGAAACTATGCCTACAGTGACTCTACCGAGCGAGCTATCAAGAGAGATTAAAGTTTATGACAAATCTCCGTACATATTCCTGTTGAATTCAGGAATCTGTTCATAGACTTAAAATAAACCCATCTCCACCATGATAGCTGAATCGTGAGTTTGTAACACGTGGTTATTTTAAATGAACATATATCACAAGCACACGTGATTTCAATCAATGTAAATATCACCCACAAACGGCATTTAATACCGAATTCTATCTTGGGAATATATATCCACTTGGAATTCATTTTATGGTAACAGCTTCTGGCCGGGTGGAGATTTGAACCCCCACCTGTGCGGCTGGAAACTATGCCTACAGTGACTCTACCGAGTGAGCTATCAAGAGAAATAAAAGTTTATGACAAATCTCCGTACATACTCCTGTCGAATTCAGGTATCTGTTCAAAGACTTGAAATAAACCAATCTCCACCATGATATCTGAATTGTGAGTTTGTAACACGTGGTTATTTTAAATGAACATATATCACAAACACACTGATTTCAATCAATGTAAATATCACCCACGAACGGCATTTAATACCGAATTCTATCTTGGGAATATATATCCACTTGGAATTCATTTTATGGTAACAGCTTCTGGCCGGGTGGAGATTCGAACCCCCACCTGTGCGGATGGAAACTATGCCTACAGTGACTCTACCGAGAGAGCTATCAGGAGAGATAAAAGTCTATGACAAATCTCCGTAAATATTCCTGTCGAATTCAGGAATCTGTTCATAGACTTGAAATAAACCCATCTCCACCATGATAGCTGAATTGTGAGTTTGTAACACGTGGTTATTTTAAATAAACATATATCACAAGCACACGTGATTTCAATCAATGTAAATATCACCCACGAACGGCATTTAATACCGAATTCTATCTTGGGAATATATATCCACTTGGAATTCATTTTATGGTAACAGCTTCTGGCCGGGTGGAGATTCGAACCCCCACCTGTGCGGCTGGAAACTATGCCTAGAGTGACTCTACCGAGTGAGCTATCAAGAGAGATAAAAGTTTATGACAAATCTCCGTACATATTCCTGTCGAATTCAGGAATCTGTTCATAGACTTGAAATAAACCCATCTCCACCATGATAGCTGAATCGTGAGTTTGTAACACGTGGTTATTTCAAATGAACATATATCACAAGCACACGTGATATCAATCAATGTAAATATCACCCACAAACGGCTTTTAATACCGAATTCTATCTTGGGAATATAAATCCACTTGGAATTCATTTTATGGTAACAGCTTCTGGCTGGGTGGAGATTTGAACCCAAACCTGTGCGGCTGGAAACTATGCCTACATTGACTCTACCGAGTGAGCTATCAAGAGAGATAAAAGTTTATGACAAATCTTCGTACATATTCCTGTCGAGTTCAGGAATCTGTTAATAGACTTAAAATAGACCCATCTCCACCATGATAGCTGAATCGTGAGTTTCTAACACGTGGATATTTTAAATGAACATATATCACAAGCACACTTGATTTCAATCAAAGTAAATATCACCCACGAATGGCATTTAATACCGAATTCTTTCTTGGGAATATATATCCACTTGGAATTCATTTTATGGTAACAGCTTCTGGCCAGGTGGAGATTCAAACTCCCACTGTGCGGCTGGAAACTATGCCTACAGTGACTCTACCGAGTGAGCTATCAAGAGAGATAAAAGTTTATGACAAAACTCCGTACATATTCCTGTCGAATTTAGGAATCTGTTCATAGATTTGAAAAAAACCCATCTCCACTATGATAGCTGAATCGTGAGTTTGTAACACGTGGTTCTTTTAAATGAACATATATCACAAGCACACGTGATTTCAATCAATGTAAATATCACCCACGAACGGCATTTAATACCGAATTCTATCTTGGGATTATATATCCACTTGGAATTCATTTTAAGGTAACAGCTTCTGGCCGGGTGGAGATTCGAACCAACACCTGTGCGGCTGGAAACTATGCCTACAGTGACTCGACCGAGTGAGCTATCAAGAGAGATAAAAGTTTATGACAAATCTTCGTACATATTCCTGTCAAATTCAGGTATCTGTTCAAAGACTTGAAATAAACCCATCTCCACCATGATAGCTGAATTGTGAGTTTGTAACACGTTGTTATTTTAAATGAACATATATCACTAGCACACGTGAGTTTAATCAATGTAAATATCACCCACGAACGGCATTTAACCCTGGATAGGTACGGTGGGTCGTTTGCGACCCCGAGCGTCAAAAAAAAACAGGTTTTTCTCACGTGACTCACCCCTGTGACTGAATTTGTGGGTGATCGACCTGCAGGAGGTGTCTCCCCTACACGCTCTATTAGTGTCCAGATGTGCATTGCTGTAGCTGTACTCCTTCCCCGATTTTTGAGACGCGTCGGGGTCGTTCGCGTCCGAGTTTACCCTTCTGAGGTAGTTTGCATAATTATCAAAGTTATTACGTATTATGAAATTGTCGTAGAATGGTGCAACTTGTATAGGTTATCAGTTGTGGAAAGTCTTGGTGGATTGTTTGGCTACCATGTGCATGTTTTTTTTTTTAGTTAAAATGTCGTTCATCACCACGAGGACCATTTTACCGCGAGTGCCCCTTTTTCATTTTTTTTCATTTTTTTGCCAAGTCATTTTTCCGTAAGATATTGCCAAATAGGGTCGTAAAACTTTTGCTTGTTTAGTGTTGGAAAGTGTGTCTAGATGATCTGGCTACCCATGCATGACTTTGTTTTTTTCAGATACGACGTAGTTATTGGTATATTGGGTATTTAACTGCGGTTACCAATTTCTGTTTTTTTTTCAATATTTGTAAAAATTACTACGTAGTAAGGAATTGCCGTATATTATTCATTTTTTTTTTCATGTTTATGTGTTAGAAAGTGTGCCTTGATGGTTGGGCTAACACGTGCATGTCTTTTTTTTTATCTGAGATGTCGTATATTAGAATGTCGGGCATTTTACCGCGAGTGTCCCTTTTTATTTTTTTTTTATTTTTTTGCCAAGTCATTTTTCCGTAAGATATTGCGAAATAGTGTCGTAAAACTTTTGCTTTTTTAATGTTGGAAATTGTTTCTAGATGATCTGGCTACCCATGCGTGATTTTGTTTTTGTCAGATACGACGTAGTTATTGGTATATTGGGTATTTAACTGCGGTTGCCAATTTCTCTTTTTTTTTCAATATTTGTAAAAATTTACTACGTAGTAAGGAATTGCCGTATATTATTGATTTTTTTTTCATGTTTATGTGTTAGAAAGTCTGCCTTGATGGTTGGGCTAACACGTGCATGTCTTTTTTTTTTATCTGAGATGCCGTATATTAGAATGTTGGGCATTTTTCCGCGAGTGCCCCTTTTTATTTGTTTTGCATTTTTTTGCTTAGTCATGTTACCGTAAGGAATTGGCAAGTAGTGTCGCAAAACTTATATTTTTATAGTGTTGGAAAGTGTTTCTAGATGATCTGGCTACCCATGCCTATTTTTTTTTTAGCCAGATATGGCGTATATATAAGTATGTGTTCGATTTTCCTGTGATTGCCATTTTTTCGTTTTTTCCCATTTCTTTCAAAATTACTACGTACTAAGGAACTATCACAGAGTAATATTTCATTTATATGTTTATTTGTCGGAAAATATGCCTTGATGGTTTGCCTAGCACGTGGCTGAAATTTTTTTTTTCTGAAATGCCGTATATTAGAATGGCCATTTTTCCACGAGTGCCCCTTTTTATTTGTTTTGCATTTTTTTTGCTTAGTCATGTTACCGTAAGGAATTGGCAAGTAGTGTCGCAAAACTTATATTTTTATAGTGTTGGAAAGTGTTTCTAGATGATCTGGCTACCCATGCCTATCTTTTTTTTAGCCAGATATGGCGTATATATAGGTATGTGTTCGATTTTCCGGTGATTGCCATTTTTTCGTTTTTTCCCAATTCTTTCAAAATTACTACGTACTAAGGAACTATCACAGAGTAATGATTCCTCTAGATGTTTATTTGTCGGAAAATTTTGTTTACTTTTTTTTTGATTGAATATCATCAAATTTTTTTAGCTAAAATATTGTTTTACATTTTTTTTTTCGATTTTATTTCCCTTCAAAAAACATTTTTTGGGTCAGAATTTTAATTTTATAGTCGTAAAATAATCGACAATTATCCAGCAACCCACCATACAATTTTTATGCATATCCAATAATAATTAGATTAGTAAATAACACCTTGAAATTGACATACCCTTCCTACATTTCAAGTGGCAGATTAGGGAGTCTGAGTCAGTGTGGTTGGCGGCCATTTTGTGGACATATCCGAAGCGTAAGTTGCCCTATCTATATATATTCTTGTTCCCTATAGAATTTGTGATATTTTGGTATATTTTTACCTGCATAAATATCATATTATATATTAAATATATGTATTTTTTTACGAAATTTCCAAGTACTCAAAAAATTACCTTTAGATATGGCCCCTGATATAAATGTAATTTACAAAATAATGAAGATTTTTTTACATATTTCTATTTTAAGATAACATATGTTTATTTCCTAAAAAAATTAGCCTCTTCCTATTTCATTTGGGTACCCAAAAAAATTCATGAAATTTGGACAATTTTTTTTGGCCAAAAAAAGTTACCCTTTTTTTCTCATTTCAGATCTTCACCTCCATGGGTCTGACTTCATCCAAAATACATCAAGATGTGTCCTAAACATTCAAGAATCAATTCCTAAAAGGATTTGTGTATATATGTATAAACTTTTTTTTATGAATTTTTATGTCAGGTCTTTTTTTTTCTACTTAATTTTTTAAAATATTTATAATAAATAGTTTTTCTGCAGATGAGTAGTATTTATCTTTACAGTTGTTTTAAGCATTCATTGAAATTTTTTTTGGCAAAAGAAAAAAGGAGGTTACTGCAAAAACTGATTTTTCAAGAATTTTTTTTGGCGTCGGGGTCGTTCGCGTCCGAGTATACCCTTAAAGGGGTGTCCGAGGACCGTACCTATCCAGGGTTAATACCGAATTCTATCTTGGGAATATATATCCACTTGGAATTCATTTTATGGTAACAGCTGCTGGCCGGGTGGAGATTCGAACCCCCACCTTTGCGGCTGGAAACTATGCCTACAGTGACTCTACCGAGTGAGCAATCAAGAGAGATAAAAGTTTATGACAAATCTCCGTACATATTCCTGTCGAATTCAGGAATCTGTTCATAGACTTGAAATAAACCCATCTCCACAATGATAGCTGAATCGTGAGTTTGTAACACGTGGTTATTTTAAATGGACATATATTAAAAGCACACGTGAGTTCAATCAATGTAAATAGCACCCACGAACGGCATTTAATACCGAATTCTATCTTGGGAATATATATCCACTTGGAATTCATTTTATGGTAACAGCTTCTGGCCGGGTGGAGATTCGAACCCCCACCTGTGCGGCTGGAAACTATGCCTACAGTGACTCTACCGAGCGAGCTATCAAGAGAGATTAAAGTTTATGACAAATCTCCGTACATATTCCTGTTGAATTCAGGAATCTGTTCATAGACTTAAAATAAACCCATCTCCACCATGATAGCTGAATCGTGAGTTTGTAACACGTGGTTATTTTAAATGAACATATATCACAAGCACACGTGATTTCAATCAATGTAAATATCACCCACAAACGGCATTTAATACCGAATTCTATCTTGGGAATATATATCCACTTGGAATTCATTTTATGGTGACAGCTTCTGGCCGGGTGGAGATTCGAACCCCCACCTGTGCGGCTGCATACTATGCCTACAATGACTCTACCGAGTTAGCTATCAAGAGAGATAAAAGTTTATGACAAATCTCCGTATATATTCCTGTCGAATTCAGGAATCTGTTCATAGACTTGAAATAAACCCATCTCCACCATGATAGCTGAATTTTGAGTTTGTAATACGTGGTTATTTTAAATGAACATATATCACAAGCACACGTGATTTCAATCAATATAAACATCACCCACGAATGGCATTTAATACTGAATTCTTTCTTGGGAATATATATCCACTTGGAATTCATTTTATGGTGACAGCTTCTGGCCGGGTGGAGATTCGAACCCCCACCTGTGCGGCTGCATACTATGCCTACAATGACTCTACCGAGTTAGCTATCAAGAGAGATAAAATTTATGACAAATCTCCGTACATATTCCTGTTGAGTTCAGGAATCTGTTCATAGACTTAGAATAGACCCATCTCCACCATGATAGCTGAATCGTGAGTTTGCAACACGTGGTTATTTGAAATGAACATATATCACAAGCACACGTGATTTCAATCAATGTAAATATACCCCCCGAACAGCATTTAATACTGAATTCTATCTTGGGAATATATATATACTTGGAATTCATTTTATGGTAACAGCTTCTGGCCGGGTGGAGATTCGAAACCACACCTGTGCGGCTGGAAACTATGCCTACAGTGACTCTACCGAGTGAGCTATCAAGAGAGATAAAAGTTTATGACAAATCTCCGTACATATTCCTGTCGAATTCAGGAATCTGTTCATAGACTTGAAATAAACCCATCTCCACCATGATAGCTGAATCGTGAGTTTGTAACACGTGGTTATTTTAAATGAACACATATCACAAGCACACGTGATTTCAATCAATGAAAATATCACCCACAAACGGCATTTAATACCGAATTCTATCTTGGGAATATATATCCACTTGGAATTCATTTTATGGTAACAGCTTCTGACTGGGTGGAGATTCGAACCCCCACCTGTGCTGCTGGAAACTATGCCTACATTGACTCTACCGAGTGAGCTATCAAGAGAGATAAAAGTTTATGACAAATCTCCGTACATATTCTTGTCGAATTCAGGAATCTGTTCATAGACTTGAAATAAACCCATCTCCACCATGATAGCTGAATTGTGAGTTTGTAACACATGGTTATTTTAAATAAACATATATCACAAGCACACGTGATTTCAATTAATGTAAATATCACCCACGAACTGCATTTAATACCGAATTCTATCTTGGGAATATATATCCACTTGGAATTTATTTTATGGTAACAGCTTCTGGCCGGGTGGAGATTCGAACCCCCACCTGTGCGGCTGGAAACTATGCCTACAGTGACTCTACCGAGTGAGCTATCAAGAGATATAAAAGTTTATGACAAATCTCCGTACATATTCCTGTCGAATTCAGGAATCTGTTCATAGACTTGAAATAGACCCATCTCCACCATGATAGATGAATCGTGAGTTTGTAACACGTGGTTATTTTAAATGAACATATATCAAAAGCACACGAGAGTTCAATCAATGTAAATATCACCCACGAACGGCATTTAATACCGAATTCTATCTTGGGAATATATATCCACTTGGAATTCATTTTATGGTAACAGCTTCTGGCCGGGTGGAGATTCGAACTCCCACTGTGCGGCTGGAAACTATGCCTACAGTGACTCTACCGAGTGAGCAATCAAGAGAGATAAAAGTTTATGACGAATCTCCGTACATATTCCTGTCGAATTCAGGAATCTGTTCATAGACTTGAAATAAACCCATCTCCACCATGATAGCTGAATCGTGAGTTTGTAACACGTGGTTATTTTAAATGAACATATATCAAAAGCAAACGTGAGTTCAATCAATGTAAATATCACCCACGAACGGCATTTAATACCGAATTCTATCTTGGGAATATATAGCCACTTGGAATTCATTTTATGGTAACAGCTTCTGGCCGGGTGGAGATTCGAACCCCCATCTGTGCGGCTGGAAACTATGCCTACAGTGACTCTACCGAGTGAGCTATCAAGAGAGATGAAAGTTTATGACAAATCTCCGTACATATTCCTGTTGAATTCAGGAATCTGTTCATAGACTTAAAATAAACCCATCTCCACCATGATAGCTGAATCGTGAGTTTGTAACACGTGGTTATTTTAAATGAACATATATCACAAGCAAACGTGATTTCAATCAATGTAAATATCACCCACAAACGGCATTTAATACCGAATTCTATCTTGGGAATATATATCCACTTGGAATTCATTTTATGGTAACAGCTTCTCGCCGGGTGGAGATTCGAACCCCCACCTGTGCGGCTGGAAACTATGCCTACAGTGAATCTACCGAGTGAGCTATCAAGAGAGATGAAAGTTTATGACAAATCTCCGTACACATTCCTGTCGAATTCAGGAATCTCTTCATAGACTTTAAATAAACCCATCTCCACCATGATAGCTGAATCGTGAGTTTGTAACACGTGGGTATTTTAAATGAACATATATCACAAGCACTCGTGATTTCAATCAATGTAAATATCACCCACGAACGGCATTTAATACCGAATTCTATCTTGGGTATATATATCCACTTGGAATTCATTTTATGGTAACAGCTTCTGGCCGGGTGGAGATTCGAACCCCCACCTGTGCGGCGAGAAACTATACCTACAGTGACTCTACCGAGTGAGCTATCAAGAGAAATAAAAGTTTATGACAAATCTCCGTACATACTCCTGTCGAATTCAGGTATCTGTTCAAAGACTTGAAATAAACCAATCTCCACCATGATAGCTGAATTGTGAGTTTGTAACACATGGTTATTTTAAATGAACATATATCACAAGCACACGTGATTTCAATCAATGTAAATATCACCCACGAACAGCATTTAATACCGAATTCTATCTTGGGAATATATATCCACTTGAAATTCATTTTATGGTAACAGCTTCTGGCCGGGTGGAGATTCGAACCCCCACCTGTGCAGCTGGAAACTATGCCTACAGTGACTCTACCGAGAGAGCTATCAGGAGAGATAAAAGTTTATAACAAATCTCTGTACATATTCCTTTCGAATTCAGGAATATGTTCATAGACTTGAAATAAACCTATCTCCACCATGATAGCTGAATCGTGAGTTTGTAACACGTGGTTATTTTAAATGAACATATATCACAAGCACACGTGATATCAATCAATGTAAATATCACCCACAATCGGCATTTAATACCGAATTCTATCTTGGGAATATAAATCCACTTGGAATTCATTTTATGGTAACAGCTTCTGGCCGGGTGGAGATTTGAACCCCCACCTGTGCGACTGGAAACTATGCCCACAGTGACTCTACCGAGAGAGCTATCAGGAGAGATAAAAGTTTATGGCAAATCTCCGTACATATTCCTGTCGAATTCAGGAATCTGTTCATAGACTTGAAATAAACCCATCTCCACCATGATAGCTGAATTGTGAGTTTGTAACACGTGGTTATTTTAAATAAACATATATCACAAGCACACGTGATTTCAATCAATGTAAATATCACCCACGAACGGCATTTAATACCGAATTCTATCTTGGGAATATATATCCACTTGGAATTCATTTTATGGTAACAGCTTCTGGCCGGGTGGAGATTCGAACCCCCAACTGTGCGGCTGGAAACTATGCCTACAGTGACTCTACCGAGTGAGCTATCAAGAGAGATAAAAGTTTATGACAAATCTCCGTACATATTCCTGTCGAATTCAGGAATATGTTTATAGACTTGAAATAAACCCATCTCCACCATGATAGCTGAATCGTGAGTTTGTAACACGTGGTTATTTCAAATGAACATATATCACAAGCACAGGTGATATCAATCAATGTAAATATCACCCACAAACGGCATTTAATACCGAATTCTATCTTGGGAATATAAATCCACTTGGAATTCATTTTATGGTAACAGCTTCTGGCTGGGTGCAGATTTGAACCCAAACCTGTGCGGCTGGAAACTATGCCTACATTGACTCTACCGAGTGAGCTATCAAGAGAGATAAAAGTTTATGGCAAATCTTCGTACATATTCCTGTCGAGTTCAGGAATCTGTTCATAGACTTAAAATAGACCCATCTCCACCATGATAGCTGAATCGTGAGTTTCTAACACGTGGATATTTTAAATGAACATATATCACAAACACACTTGATTTCAATCAATGTAAATATCACCCACGAATGGCATTTAATACCGAATTCTTTCTTGGGAATATATATCCACTTGGAATTCCTTTTATGGTAACAGCATCTGGCAGGGTGGAGATTCGAACTCCCAATGTGCGGCTGGAATCTATGCCTACAGTGACTCTACCGAGTGAGCTATCAAGAGAGATAAAAGTTTATGACAAATCTCCGTACATATTCCTGTCGAATTTAGGAATCTGTTCATAGACTTGAAATAAACCCATCTCCACCATGATAGCAGAATCGTGAGTTTGTAACACGTGGTTCTTTTAAATGAACATATATCACAAGCACACGTGATTTCAATCAATGTAAATATCACCCACGAACGGCATTTAATACCGAATTCTATCTTGGGAATATATATCCACTTGGAATTCATTTTAAGGTAACAGCTTCTGGCCGGGTGGAGATTCGAAGCCCCACCTGTGCGGCTGGAAACTATGCCTACAGTGACTCTACCGAGTGAGCTATCAAGAGAGATAAAAGTTTATGACAAATCTCCGTACATATTCCTGCTAAATTCAGGTATCTGTTCAAAGACTTGAAATAAACCCATCTCCACCATGATAGCTGAATTGTGAGTTTGTAACACGTTGTTATTTTAAATGAACATTTATCACAAGCACACGTGAGTTCAATCAATGTAAATATCACCCACGAACGGCATTTAATACCGAATTCTATCTTGGGAATATATATCCACTTGGAATTCATTTTATGGTATCAGCTTCTGGCCGGGTGGAGATTCGAACCCCCACCTGTGCGGCTGGAAACTATGCCTACAGTGACTCTACCGAGTGAGCTATCAAGAGAGATAAAAGTTTATGACAAATCTCCGTACACATTCCTTTCGAATTCAGGAATCTGTTTATAGACTTAAAATAGACCCATCTCCACCATGATAGATGAATCGTGAGTTTGTAACACGTGGTTATTTTAAATGAACATATATCACAAGCACACGTGATTTCAATTAATGTAAATATCAGCCACGAACGGCATTTAATACCGAATTCTATCTTGGGAATATATATCCACTTGGAGTTCATTTTATGGTAACAGCTTCTGGCTGGGTGGAGATTCGAACCCCCACCTGTTTGGCTGGAAACTATGCATGAAGTGACTCTACCGAGTGAGCTATCAAGAGAGATAAAAGTTTATGACAATTCTCCGTATATATTCCTGTCGAATTCAGGAATCTGTTCATAGACTTGAAATAAACCCATCTCCACCATGATAGCTGAATCGTGAGTTTGTAATACGTAGTTATTTTAAATGAACATATATCACAAGCACACGTGATTTCAATCAATATAAACATCACCCACGAACGGCATTTAATACCGAATTCTTTCTTGGGAATATATATCCACTTGGAATTCATTTTATGGTAACAGCTTCTGGCCGGGTGGATATTCGAACCCCCACCTGTGCGGCTGGAAACTATGACAACAGTGACTCTACCGAGTTAGCTATCAAGAGAGATAAAAGTTAATGACAAATCTCCGTACATATTCCTCTTGAGTTCAGGAATCTGTTCATAGACTTAAAATAGACCCATCTCCACCATGATAGCTGAATCGTGAGTTTGCAACACGTGGTTATTTTAAATGAACATATATCACAAGCACACGTGATTTCAATCAATGTAAATATACCCCACGAACAGCATTTAATACCGAATTCTATCTTGGGAATATATATATACTTGGAATTCATTTTATGGTAACAGCTTCTGGCCGGGTGGAGATTCGAACCACCACCTGTGCGGCTGGAAACTATGCGTACAGTGACTACCGAGTGAGCTATCAAGAGAGATAAAAGTTTATGAAAGATCTCCGTACATATTCCCGTCGAATTCAGGAATCTGTTCATAGACTTGAAATAAACCTTCTCCACCATGATAGCTGAATTGTGAGTTTGTAACACGTGGTTATTCTAAATGAACATATATCACAAGCACACGTGATTTCAATTAATGTAAATATCACCCACGAACGGCATTTAATACCGAATTCTATCTTGGGAATATATATCTCACATGGAATTCATTTTATGGTAACAGCTTCTGGCCGGGTGAAGATCCGAACCCCCACCTGTGCGGCTGGAAACTATGCCTACTGTGACTCTACCGAGTGAGCTATCAAGAGAGATAAAAGTTTATGACAAATCTCTGTATATAATCCTGTCAAATTCAGGAATCTGTTCATAGACTTGAAAAAAACCCATCTCCACCATGATAGCTGAATCGTGAATTTGTAACACGTGGTTATTTTAAATGAACATATATCACAAGCACACGTGATTTTAATCAATGTAAATATCAACAACGAACGGCATTTAATACCGAATTCTATCTTGGGAATATATATTCACTTCGAATTCATTTTATGGTAACAGCTTCTGGCCGGGTGGAGATTTGAACCCCCACCTGTGTGGCTGGAAACTATGCCTGCAGTGACTCTACCGAGTGAGCTATCAAGAGAGATAAAAGTTTATGACAAATCTCCGTACACATTCCTGTCGAATTCAGGAATCTGTTCATAGACTTGAAATAAACCCATCTCCACCATGATAGCTGAATCGTGAGTTTGTAATACGTGGTTATTTTAAATGAACATATATCACAAGCACACGTGATTTCAAGCAATATAAACATCACCCACGAACGGCATTTAATACCGAATTCTTTCTTGGGAATATATATCCACTTGGAATTCATTTTATGGTAACAGCTTCTGGCCGGGTGGAGATTCGAACCCCCACCTGTGCGGCTGGAAACTATGCCTACAATGACTCTACCGAGTTAGCTATCAAGAGAGATAAAAGTTTATGACAAATCTCCGTACATATTCCTGTTGAGTTCAGGAATCTGTTCATAGACTTAAAATAGACCCATCTCCACCATGATAGCTGAATCGTGAGTTTGCAACACGTGGTTATCTTAAATGAACATATATCACAAGCACACGTGATTTCAATCAATGTAAATATACCCCCCAAACAGCATTTAATACTGAATTCTATCTTGGGAATATATATATACTTGGAATTCATTTTATGGTAACAGCTTCTGGCCGGGTGGAGATTCGAACCACCACCTGTGCGGCTGGAAACTATGCGTACAGTGACTACCGAGTGAGTTATCAAGAGAGATAAAAGTTTATGACAGATCTACGTACATATTCCCGTCGAATTCAGGAATCTGTTCATAGACTTGAAATAAACCTTCTCCACCATGATAGCTGAATCGTGAGTTTCAAACACGTGGTTATTTTAAATAAACATATATCACAAGCACACGTGATTTCAATCAATGTAAATATCACCCACGAACGGCATTTAATACCGAATTTTTTCTTGGGAATAGATATCCACTTGGAATTCCTTTTATGGTTACAGCTTCTGGCCGGGTGGAGATTCGAACCCCCACCTGTGCGGCTGGAAACTATGCCTACAGTGACTCTACCGAGTGAGCTATCAAGAGAGATAAAAGTTTATGACAAATCTCCGTACATATTCCTATCGAATTCAGGAATCTGTTCATAGACTTGAAATAAACCCATCTCCACCATGATAGCTGAATCGTGAGTTTGCAACACGTGGTTATTTTAAATGAACATATATCACAAGCACACGTGATTTCAATCAATGTAAATATCACCCACGAACTACATTTAATACCGAATTCTATCTTGGTAATATATATCCACTTGGAATTCATTTTATTGTAACAGCTTCTGGCCGGGTGGAGATTCGAACCCCCACCTGTGCGGCTGGAAACTATGCCTACAGTGACTCTACCGAGTGAGCTATCAAGAGAGATAAAAGTTTATGACAAATCTCCGTACATATTCCTGTCCAATTCAGGAATCTGTTCGTAGACTTGAAATAAACCTATCTCCACCATGAGAGCTGAATTGTGAGTTTGTAAAACGTAGTTATTATAAATGAACATATATCACAAGCACACGTGATTTCAATCAATGTAAACATCACCCACGAACGGCATTTAATACCGAATTCTATCTTGGGAATATATATCCACTTGGAATTCATTTTATGGAAACAACTTCTGGCTGGGTGGAGATTCGAACCCCCAACTGTGTGGCTGGAAACTATGCCTACAGTGACTCTACCGAGTGAGCTATCAAGAGAGATGAAAGATTATGACAAATCTCCGTACATATTCCTGTCGAATTGGGGAATCTGTTCATAGACTTGAAATAAACCCATCTCCACCATGATAGCTGAATCGTGAGTTTGTAACACGTGGTTATTCTAAATGAACATATATCACAAGCACACGTGATTTCAATCAATGTAAATATCACCCACGAACGGCATTTAATACCGAATTCTTTCTTGGGAATATATATCCACTTGGAATTCATTTTATGGTAACAGCTTCTGGCCGGGTGGAGATTCGAACCACCACCTGTGCGGCTGGAAACTATGCTTACAGTGACTACCGAGTGAGCTATCAAGAGAAATTAAAGTTTATGAAAGATCTCCGTACATATTCCCGTCGAATTCAGGAATCTGTTCATAGAATTGAAATAAACCTTCTCCACCATGATAGCTGAATTGTGAGTTTCTAACACGTGGTTATTTTAAATGAACATATATCACAAGCACACGTGATTTCAATCAATGTAAATATCACCCACGAACGGCATTTAATACCGAATTCTTTCTTGGGAATATATATCCACTTGGAATTCATTTTATGGTAACAGCTTCTGGCCGGGTGGAGATTCGAACCACCACCTGTGAGGCTGGAAACTATGCCTACAGTGACTACCGAGTGAGCTATCAAGAGAGATAAAAGTTTATGACAAATCTCCGTACATATTCCTATCGAATTCAGGAATCTGTTCATAGACTCGAAATAAACCCATCTCCACCATGAGAGCTGAATCGTGAGTTTGCAACACGTGGTTATTTTAAATGAACATATATCACAAGCACACGTGATTTCAATCAATGTAAATATCACCCACGAACTACATTTAATACCGAATTCTATCTTGGTAATATATATCCACTTGGAATTCATTTTATTGTAACAGCTTCTGGCCGGGTGGAGATTCGAACCCCCACTTGTGCGGCTGGAAACTATGCCTACAGTAACTCTACCGAGTGAGCTATCAAGAGAGATAAAAGTTTATGACAAATCTCCGTACATATTCCTGTCGAATTCAGGAATTTGTTCATAGACTTGAAATAAACCCATCTCCACCATGATATCTGAATTGTAAGTTTGTAACACGTAGTTATTATAAATGAACATATATCACAAGCACACGTGATTTCAATCAATGTAAACATCACCCACGAACGGCATTTAATACCGAATTCTATCTTGGGAATATATATCCACTTGGAATTCATTTTATGGTAACAACTTCTGGCCGGGTGGAGATTCGAACCCCCAACTGTATGGCTGGAAACTATGCCTACAGTGACTCTACCGAGTGAGCTATCAAGAGAGATAAAAGTTTATGACAAATCTCCGTACATATTCCTGTCGAATTCGGGAATCTGTTCATAGACTTGAAATAAACCCATCTCCACCATGATAGCTGAATTGTGAGTTTGTAACACGTGGTTATTCTAAATGAACATATATCACAAGCACACGTGATTTCAATTAATGTAAATATCACCCACGAACGGCATTTAATACCGAATTCTATCTTGGGAATATATATCTCATATGGAATTCATTTTATGGTAACAGCTTCTGGCCGGGTGAAGATCCGAACCCCCACCTGTGCGGCTAGAAACTATGCCTACTGTGACTCTACCGAGTGAGCTATCAAGAGAGATAAAAGCTTATGACAAATCTCTGTATATATTCCTGTCAAATTCAGGAATCTGTTCATAGACTTGAAATAAACCCATCTCCACCATGATAGCTGAATCGTGAGTTTGTAATACGTGGTTATTTTAAATGAACATATATCACAAGCACACGTGATTTCAATCAATATAAACATCACCCACGAACGGCATTTAATACCGAATTCTTTCTTGGGAATATATATCTACTTGGAATTCATTTTATGGTAACAGCTTCTGGCCGGGTGGAGATTTGAACCCCCACCTGTGCGGCTGGAAACTATGCCTGCAGTGACTCTACCGAGTGAGCTATCAAGAGAGATAAAAGTTTATGACAAATCTCCGTACATATTCCTGTTGAGTTCAGGAATCTGTTCATAGACTTAAAATAGACCCATCTCCACCATGATAGCTGAATCGTGAGTTTGCAACACGTGGTTATCTTAAATGAACATATATCACAAGCACACGTGATTTCAATCAATGTAAATATACCCCCCGAACAGCATTTAATACTGAATTCTATCTTGGGAATATATATATACTTGGAATTCATTTTATGGTAACAGCTTCTGGCCGGGTGAAGATTCGAACCACCACCTGTGCGGCTGGAAACTATGCGTACAGTGACTCTACCGAGTGAGCTATCAAGAGAGATAAAAGTTTATGACAGATCTCCGTACATATTCCCGTCGAATTCAGGAATCTGTTCATAGACTTGAAATAAACCTTCTCCACCATGATAGCTGAATCGTGAGTTTCTAACACGTGGTTATTTTAAATAAACATATATCACAAGCACACGTGATTTCAATCAATGTAAATATCACCCACGAACGGCATTTAATACCGAATTCTTTCTTGGGAATATATATCCACTTGGAATTCCTTTTATGGTTACAGCTTCTGGCCGGGTGGAGATTCGAACCCCCACCTGTGCGGCTGGAAACTATGCCTACAGTGACTCTACCGAGTGAGCTATCAAGAGAGATAAAAGTTTATGACAAATCTCCGTACATATTCCTATCGAATTCAGGAATCTGTTCATAGACTTGACATAAACCCATCTCCACCATGATAGCTGAATCGTGAGTTTGCAACACGTGGTTATTTTAAATGAACATATATCACAAGCACACATGATTTCAATCAATGTAAATATCACCCACGAACTACATTTAATACCGAATTCTATCTCGGTAATATATATCCACTTGGAATTCATTTTATTGTAACAGCTTCTGGCCGGGTGGAGATTCGAACCCCCACCTGTGCGGCTGGAAACTATGCCTACAGTGACTCTGCCGAGTGAGCTATCAAGAGAGATAAAAGTTTATGACAAATCTCCGTACATATTCCTGTCGAATTCAGGAATCTGTTCATAGACTTGAAATAAACCCATCTCCACCATGAGAGCTGAATTGTGAGTTTGTAAAACGTAGTTATTATAAATGAACATATATCACAAGCACACGTGATTTCAATCAATGTAAACATCACCCACGAACGGCAATTAATACCGAATTCTATCTTGGGAATATATATCCACTTGGAATTCATTTTATGGAAACAACTTCTGGCTGGGTGGAGATTCGAACCCCCAACTGTGTGGCTGGAAACTATGCCTACAGTGACTCTACCGAGTGAGCTATCAAGAGAGATAAAAGATTATGACAAATCTCCGTACATATTCCTGTCGAATTGGGGAATCTGTTCATAGACTTGAAATAAACCCATATCCACCATGATAGCTGAATTGTGAGTTTGTAACACGTGGTTATTCTAAATGAACATATATCACAAGCACACGTGATTTCAATCAATGTAAATATCACAAACGAACGGCATTTAATACCGAATTCTATCTTGGGAATATTTATATCACTCGGAATTAATTTTATGGTAACAGCTTCTGGCCGGGTGAAGATCCGAACCCCCACCTGTGCGGCTGGAAACAATGCCTACAGTGACTCTACCGAGTGAGCTATCAGGAGAAATAAAAGTTTATGACAAATATCCGTACACATTCCTGTCGAATTCAGGAATCTGTTCATAGACTTGAAATAAACCCATCTCCACCATGATAGCTGAATCGTGAGTTTGTAACACGTGGTTATTTTAAATGAACATATATCACAAGCACACGTGATTTCAATCAATGTAAATATCACCCACGAACGGCATTTAATACCGAATTCTATCTTGGGAATATATATCTCACTTGGAATTCATTTTATGGTAACAGCTTCTGGCCGGGTGAAGATCCGAACCCCCACCTGTGCGGCTGGAAACTATGCCTACAATGACTCTACTGAGTGAGCTATCAAGAGAGATAAAAGTTTATGACAAATCTCCGTATATATTCCTGTCGAATTCAGGAATCTGTTCATAGACGTGAAATAACCCCATCTCCACCATGATAGCTGAATCGTGAGTTTGTAACACGTGGGTATTTTAAATGAACATATATCACAAGCACACGTGTTTTCAATCAATGTAAATATCACCCACGAATGGCCTTTAATACCGAATTCTATCTTGGGAATATATATTCACTTGGAATTCATTTTATTGTAACAGCTTCTGGCCGGGTGGAGATTCGAACCCCCACTTGTGCGGCTGGAAACTATGCCTACAGTGACTCTACCGAGTGAGCTATCAAGAGAGATAAAAGTTTATGACAAATCTCCGTACATATTCCTGTAGAATTCAGGAATTTGTTCATAGACTTGAAATAAACCCATCTCCACCATGATATCTGAATTGTGAGTTTGTAACACGTAGTTATTATAAATGAACATATATCACAAGCACACGTGTTTTCAATCAATGTAAACATCACCCACGAACGGCATTTAATACCGAATTCTATCTTGGGAATATATATCCACTTGGAATTCATTTTATGGTAACAACTTCTGGCCGGGTGGAGATTCGAACCCCCAACTGTATGGCTGGAAACTATGCCTAAAGTGACTCTACCGAGTGAGCTATCAAGAGAGATAAAAGTTTATGACAAATCTCCGTACATATTCCTGTCCAATTCGGGAATCTGTTCATAGACTTGAAATAAACCCATCTCCACCATGATAGCTGAATTGTGAGTTTGTAACACGTGGTTATACTAAATGAACATATATCATAAGCACACGTGATTTCAATTAATGTAAATATCACCCACGAACGGCATTTAATACCGAATTCTATCTTGGGAATATATATCTCACATGGAATTCATTTTATGGTAACAGCTTCTGGCCGGGTGAAGATCCGAACCCCCACCTGTGCGGCTGGAAACTATGCCTACTGTGACTCTACCGAGTGAGCTATCAAGAGAGATAAAAGTTTATGACAAATCTCTGTATATAATCCTGTCAAATTCAGGAATCTGTTCATAGACTTGAAATAAACCCATCTCCACCATGATAGCTGAATCGTGAATTTGTAACACGTGGTTATTTTAAATGAACATATATCACAAGCACACGTGATTTTAATCAATGTAAATATCACCCACGAAAGGCATTTAATACCGAATTCTATCTTGGGAATATATATCTCACTTGGAATTCATTTTATGGTAACAGCTTCTGGCCGGGTGGATATTCGAACCCCCACCTGTGCGGCTGGAAACTATGACAACAGTGACTCTACCGAGTTAGCTATCAAGAGAGATAAAAGTTAATGACAAATCTCCGTACATATTCCTGTTGAGTTCAGGAATCTGTTCATAGACTTATAATAGACCCATCTCCACCATGATAGCTAAATCGTGAGTTTGCAACACGTGGTTATTTTAAATGAACATATATCACAAGCACACGTGATTTCAATCAATGTAAATATACCCCACGAACAGCATTTAATACTGAATTCTATCTTGGGAATATATATATATACTTGGAATTCATTTTATGGTAACAGCTTCTGGCCGGGTGGAGATTCGAACCACCACCTGTGCGGCTGGAAACTATGCTTACAGTGACTACCGAGTGAGCTATCAAGAGAGATTAAAGTTTATGAAAGATCTCCGTACATATTCCCGTCGAATTCAGGAATCTGTTCATAGACTTGAAATAAACCTTCTCCACCATGATAGCTGAATTGTGAGTTTCTAACACGTGGTTATTTTAAATGAACATATATCACAAGCACACGTGATTTCAATCAATGTAAATATCACCCACGAACGGCATTTAATACCGAATTCTTTCTTGGGAATATATATACACTTGGAATTCATTTTATGGTAACAGCTTCTGGCCGGGTGGAGATTCGAACCACCACCTGTGAGGCTGGAAACTATGCCTACAGTGACTACCGAGTGAGCTATCAAGAGAGATAAAAGTTTATGACAAATCTCCGTACATATTCCTATCGAATTCAGGAATCTGTTCATAGACTCGAAATAAACCCATCTCCACCATGAGAGCTGAATCGTGAGTTTGCAACACGTGGTTATTTTAAATGAACATATATCACAAGCACACATGATTTCAATCAATGTAAATATCACCCACGAACTACATTTAATACCGAATTCTATCTTGGTAATATATATCCACTTGGAATTCATTTTATTGTAACAGCTTCTGGCCGGGTGGAGATTCGAACCCCCACTTGTGCGGCTGGAAACTATGCCTACAGTAACTCTGCCGAGTGAGCTATCAAGAGAGATAAAAGTTTATGACAAATCTCCGTACATATTCCTGTCGAATTCAGGAATCTGTTCATAGACTTGAAATAAACCCATCTCCACCATGAGAGCTGAATTGTGAGTTTGTAAAACGTAGTTATTATAAATGAACATATATCACAAGCACACGTGATTTCAATCAATGTAAACATCACCCACGAACGGCATTTAATACCGAATTCTATCTTGGGAATATATATCCACTTGGAATTCATTTTATGGAAACAACTTCTGGCTGGGTGGAGATTCGAACCCCCAACTGTGTGGCTGGAAACTATGCCTACAGTGACTCTACCGAGTGAGCTATCAAGAGAGATAAAAGATTATGACAAATCTCCGAACATATTCCTGTCGAATTGGGGAATCTGTTCATAGACTTGAAATAAACCCATATCCACCATGATAGCTGAATTGTGAGTTTGTAACACGTGGTTATTCTAAATGAACATATATCACAAGCACACGTGATTTCAATCAATGTAAATATCACCCACGAACGGCATTTAATACCGAATTCTATCTTGGGAATATATATCTCACTTGGAATTCATTTTATGGTAACAGCTTCTGGCCGGGTGAAGATCCGAACCCCCACCTGTGCGGCTGGAAACAATGCCTACAGTGACTCTACCGAGTGAGCTATCAAGAGAGATAAAAGTTTATGACAAATCTCCGTACACATTCCTGTCGAATTCAGGAATCTGTTCATAGACTTGAAATAAACCTATCTCCACCATGATAGCTGAATCGTGAGTTTGTAACACGTGGTTATTTTAAATGAACATATATCACAAGCACACGTGATTTCAATCAATGTAAATATCACCCACGAACGGCATTTAATACCGAATTCTATCTTGGGAATATATATCTCACTTGGAATTCATTTTATGGTAACAGCTTCTGGCCGGGTGAAGATCCGAACCCCCACCTGTGCGGCTGGAAACTATGCCTACAATGACTCTACTGAGTGAGCTATCAAGAGAGATAAAAGTTTATGACAAATCTCCGTATATATTCCTGTCGAATTCAGGAATCTGTTCATAGACGTGAAATAACCCCATCTCCACCAGGATAGCTGAATCGTGAGTTTGTAACACGTGGGTATTTTAAATGAACATATATCACAAGCACACGTGATTTCAATCAATGTAAATATCACCCACGAATGGCCTTTAATACCGAATTCTATCTTGGGAATATATATCCACTTGGAATTCATTTTATTGTAACAGCTTCTGGCCGGGTGGAGATTCGAACCCCCACTTGTGCGGCTGGAAACTATGCCTACAGTGACTCTACCGAGTGAGCTATCAAGAGAGATAAAAGTTTATGACAAATCTCCGTACATATTCCTGTCGAATTCAGGAATTTGTTCATAGACTTGAAATAAACCCATCTCCACCATGATATCTGAATTGTGAGTTTGTAACACGTAGTTATTATAAATGAACATATATCACAAGCACACGTGATTTCAATCAATGTAAACATCACCCACGAACGGCATTTAATACCGAATTCTATCTTGGGAATATATATCCACTTGGAATTCATTTTATGGTAACAACTTCTGGCCGGGTGGAGATTCGAACCCCCAACTGTATGGCTGGAAACTATGCCTACAGTGACTCTACCGAGTGAGCTATCAAGAGAGATAAAAGTTTATGACAAATCTCCGTACATATTCCTGTCCAATTCGGGAATCTGTTCATAGACTTGAAATAAACCCATCTCCACCATGATAGCTGAATTGTGAGTTTGTAACACGTGGTTATACTAAATGAACATATATCACAAGCACACGTGATTTCAATTAATGTAAATATCACCCACGAACGGCATTTAATACCGAATTCTATCTTGGGAATATATATCTCACATGGAATTCATTTTATGGTAACAGCTTCTGGCCGGGTGAAGATCCGAACCCCCACCTGTGCGGCTGGAAACTATGCCTACTGTGACTCTACCGAGTGAGCTATCAAGAGGGATAAAAGTTTATGACAAATCTCTGTATATAATCCTGTCAAATTCAGGAATCTGTTCATAGACTTGAAATAAACCCATCTCCACCATGATAGCTGAATCGTGAATTTGTAACACGTGGTTATTTTAAATGAACATATATCACAAGCACACGTGATTTTAATCAATGTAAATATCACCCACGAACGGCATTTAATACCGAATTCTATCTTGGGAATATATATTCACTTCGAATTCATTTTATGGTAACAGCTTCTGGCCGGGTGGAGATTTGAAACCCCACCTGTGCGGCTGGAAACTATGCCTGCAGTGACTCTACCGAGTGAGCTATCAAGAGAGATAAAAGTTTATGACAAATCTCCGTACACATTCCTGTCGAATTCAGGAATCTGTTCATAGACTTGAAATAAACCCATCTCCACCATGATAGCTGAATCGTGAGTTTGTAATACGTGGTTATTTTAAATGAACATATATCACAAGCACACGTGATTTCAATCAATATAAACATCACCCACGAACGGCATTTAATACCGAATTCTTTCTTGGGAATATATATCCACTTGGAATTCATTTTATGGTAACAGCTTCTGGCCGGGTGGAGATTCGAACCCCCACCTGTGCGGCTGGAAACTATGCCTACAATGACTCTACCGAGTTAGCTATCAAGAGAGATAAAAGTTTATGACAAATCTCCGTACATATTCCTGTTGAGTTCAGGAATCTGTTCATAGACTTAAAATAGACCCATCTCCACCATGATAGCTGAATCGTGAGTTTGCAACACGTGGTTATCTTAAATGAACATATATCACAAGCACACGTGATTTCAATCAATGTAAATATACCCCCCGAACAGCATTTAATACTGAATTCTATCTTGAGAATATATATATACTTGGAATTCATTTTATGGTAACAGCTTCTGGCCGGGTGGAGATTCGAACCACCACCTGTGCGGCTGGAAACTATGCGTACAGTGACTACCGAGTGAGTTATCAAGAGAGATAAAAGTTTATGACAGATCTACGTACATATTCCCGTCGAATTCAGGAATCTGTTCATAGACTTGAAATAAACCTTCTCCACCCTGATAGCTGAATCGTGAGTTTCTAACACGTGGTTATTTTAAATAACCATATATCACAAGCACACGTGATTTCAATCAATGTAAATATCACCCACGAACGGCATTTAATACCGAATTTTTTCTTGGGAATAGATATCCACTTGGAATTCCTTTTATGGTTACAGCTTCTGGCCGGGTGGAGATTCGAACCCCCACCTGTGCGGCTGGAAACTATGCCTACAGTGACTCTACCGAGTGAGCTATCAAGAGAGATAAAAGTTTATGACAAATCTCCGTACATATTCCTATCGAATTCAGGAATCTGTTCATAGACTTGAAATAAACCCATCTCCACCATGATAGCTGAATCGTGAGTTTGCAACACGTGGTTATTTTAAATGAACATATATCACAAGCACACGTGATTTCAATCAATGTAAATATCACCCACGAACTACATTTAATACCGAATTCTATCTTGGTAATATATATCCACTTGGAATTCATTTTATTGTAACAGCTTCTGGCCGGGTGGAGATTCGAACCCCCACCTGTGCGGCTGGAAACTATGCCTACAGTGACTCTACCGAGTGAGCTATCAAGAGAGATAAAAGTTTATGACAAATCTCCGTACATATTCCTGTCGAATTCAGGAATCTGTTCATAGACTTGAAATAAACCCATCTCCACCATGAGAGCTGAATTGTGAGTTTGTAAAACGTAGTTATTATAAATGAACATATATCACAAGCACACGTGATTTCAATCAATGTAAACATCACCCACGAACGGCATTTAATACCGAATTCTATCTTGGGAATATATATCCACTTGGAATTCATTTTATGGAAACAACTTCTGGCTGGGTGGAGATTCGAACCCCCAACTGTGTGGCTGGAAACTATGCCTACAGTGACTCTACCGAGTGAGCTATCAAGAGAGATAAAAGATTATGACAAATCTCCGTACATATTCCTGTCGAATTGGGGAATCTGTTCATAGACTTGAAATAAACCCATCTCCACCATGATAGCTGAATCGTGAGTTTGTAACACGTGGTTATTCTAAATGAACATATATCACAAGCACACGTGATTTCAATCAATGTAAATATCACCCACGAACGGCATTTAATACCGAATTCTATCTTGGGAATATATATCTCACTTGGAATTCATTTTATGGTAACAGCTTCTGGCCGGGTGGATATTCGAACCCCCACCTGTGCGGCTGGAAACTATGACAATAGTGACTCTACCGAGTTAGCTATCAAGAGAGATAAAAGTTAATGACAAATCTCCGTACATATTCCTGTTGAGTTCAGGAATCTGTTCATAGACTTAAAATAGACCCATCTCCACCATGATAGCTAAATCGTGAGTTTGCAACACGTGGTTATTTTAAATGAACATATATCACAAGCACACGTGATTTCAATCAATGTAAATATACCCCACGAACAGCATTTAATACTGAATTCTATCTTGGGAATATATATATATACTTGGAATTCATTTTATGGTAACAGCTTCTGGCCGGGTGGAGATTCGAACCACCACCTGTGCGGCTGGAAACTATGCTTACAGTGACTACCGAGTGAGCTATCAAGAGAGATTAAAGTTTATGAAAGATCTCCGTACATATTCCCGTCGAATTCAGGAATCTGTTCATAGACTTGAAATAAACCTTCTCCACCATGATAGCTGAATTGTGAGTTTCTAACACGTGGTTATTTTAAATGAACATATATCACAAGCACACGTGATTTCAATCAATGTAAATATCACCCACGAACGGCATTTAATACCGAATTCTTTCTTGGGAATATATATCCACTTGGAATTCATTTTTTGGTAACAGCTTCTGGCTGGGTGGAGATTCGAACCACCACCTGTGAGGCTGGAAACTATGCCTACAGTGACTACCGAGTGAGCTATCAAGAGAGATAAAAGTTTATGACAAATCTCCGTACATATTCCTATCGAATTCAGGAATCTGTTCATAGACTCGAAATAAACCCATCTCCACCATGAGAGCTGAATCGTGAGTTTGCAACACGTGGTTATTTTAAATGAACATATATCACAAGCACACGTGATTTCAATCAATGTAAATATCACCCACGAACTACATTTAATACCGAATTCTATCTTGGTAATATATATCCACTTGGAATTCATTTTATTGTAACAGCTTCTGGCCGGGTGGAGATTCGAGCCCCCACTTGTGCGGCTGGAAACTATGCCTACAGTAACTCTACCGAGTGAGCTATCAAGAGAGATAAAAGTTTATGACAAATCTCCGTACATATTCCTGTCGAATTCAGGAATTTGTTCATAGACTTGAAATAAACCCATCTCCACCATGATATCTGAATTGTGAGTTTGTAACACGTAGTTATTATAAATGAACATATATCACAAGCACACGTGATTTCAATCAATGTAAACATAACCCACGAACGGCATTTAATACCGAATTCTATCTTGGGAATATATATCCACTTGGAATTCATTTTATGGTAACAACTTCTGGCCGGGTGGAGATTCGAACCCCCAACTGTATGGCTGGAAACTATGCCTACAGTGACTCTACCGAGTAAGCTATCAAGAGAGATAAAAGTTTATGACAAATCTCCGTACATATTCCTGTCGAATTCGGGAATCTGTTCATAGACTTGAAATAAACCCATCTCCACCATGATAGCTGAATTGTGAGTTTGTAACACGTGGTTATTCTAAATGAACATATATCACAAGCACACGTGATTTCAATTAATGTAAATATCACCCACGAACGGCATTTAATACCGAATTCTATCTTGGGAATATATATCTCACATGGAATTCATTTTATGGTAACAGCTCCTGGCCGGGTGAAGATCCGAACCCCCACCTGTGCGGCTGGAAACTATGCCTACTGTGACTCTACCGAGTGAGCTATCAAGAGAGATAAAAGTTTATGACAAATCTCTGTATATATTCCTGTCAAATTCAGGAATCTGTTCATAGACTTGATATAAACCCATCTCCACCATGATAGCTGAATCGTGAATTTGTAACACGTGGTTATTTTAAATGAACATATATCACAAGCACACGTGATTTTAATCAATGTAAATATCACCCACGAACGGCATTTAATACCGAATTCTATCTTGGGAATATATAATCACTTCGAATTCATTTTATGGTAACAGCTTCTGGCCGGGAAGAGATTTGAACCCCCACCTGTGCGGCTGGAAACTATGCCTGCAGTGACTCTACCGAGTGAGCTATCAAGAGAGATAAAAGTTTATGACAAATCTCCGTACACATTTCTGTCGAATTCAGGAATCTGTTCATAGACTTGAAATAAACCCATCTCCACCATGATAGCTGAATCCTGAGTTTGTAATACGTGGTTATTTTAAATGAACATATATCACAAGCACACGTGATTTCAATCAATATAAACATCACCCACGAACGGCATTTAATACCGAATTCTTTCTTGGGAATATATATCCACTTGGAATTCATTTTATGGTAACAGCTTCTGGCCGGGTGGAGATTTGAACCCCCACCTGTGCGGCTGGAAACTATGCCTGCAGTGACTCTACCGAGTGAGCTATCAAGAGAGATAAAAGTTTATGACAAATCTCCGTACATATTCCTGTTGAGTTCAGGAATCTGTTCATAGACTTAAAATAGACCCATCTCCACCATGATAGCTGAATCGTGAGTTTGCAACACGTGGTTATCTTAAATGAACATATATCACAAGCACACGTGATTTCAATCAATGTAAATATACCCCCCGAACAGCATTTAATACTGAAATCTATCTTGGGAATATATATATACATGGAATTCCTTTTATGGTAACAGCTTCTGGCCGGGTGGAGATTCGAACCACCACCTGTGCGGCTGGAAACTATGCGTACAGTGACTCTACCGAGTGAGCTATCAAGAGATATAAAAGTTTATGACAGATCTCCGTACATATTCCCGTCGAATTCAGGAATCTGTTCATAGACTTGAAATAAACCTTCTCCACCATGATAGCTGAATCGTGAGTTTCTAACACATGGTTATTTTAAATAAACATATATCACAGGCACACGTGATTTCAATCAATGTAAATATCACCCACGAACGGCATTTAATACCGAATTCTTTCTTGGGAATATATATCCACTTGGAATTCCTTTTATGGTTACAGCTTCTGGCCGGGTGGAGATTCGAACCCCCACCTGTGCGGCTGGAAACTATGCCTACAGTGACTCTACCGAGTGAGCTATCAAGAGAGATAAAAGTTTATGACAAATCTCCGTACATATTCCTATCGAATTCAGGAATCTGTTCATAGACTTGAAATAAACCCATCTCCACCATGATAGCTGAATCGTGAGTTTGCAACACGTGGTTATTTTAAATGAACATATATCACAAGCACATGTGATTTCAATCAATGTAAATATCACCCACGAACTACATTTAATACCGAATTCTATCTCGGTAATATATATCCACTTGGAATTCATTTTATTGTAACAGCTTCTGGCCGGGTGGAGATTCGAACCCCCACCTGTGCGGCTGGAAACTATGCCTACAGTGACTCTGCCGAGTGAGCTATCAAGAGAGATAAAAGTTTATGACAAATCTCCGTACATATTCCTGTCGAATTCAGGAATCTGTTCATAGACTTGAAATAAACCCATCTCCACCATGAGAGCTGAATTGTGAGTTTGTAAAACGTAGTTATTATAAATGAACATATATCACAAGCACACGTGATTTCAATCAATGTAAACATCACCCACGAACGGCATTTAATACCGAATTCTATCTTGGGAATATATATCCACTTGGAATTCATTTTATGGAAACAACTTCTGGCTGGGTGGAGATTCGAACCCTCAACTGTGTGGCTGGAAACTATGCCTACAGTGACTCTACCGAGTGAGCTATCAAGAGAGATAAAAGATTATGACAAATCTCCGTACATATTCCTGTCGAATTGGGGAATCTGTTCATAGACTTGAAATAAACCCATATCCACCATGATAGCTGAATTGTGAGTTTGTAACACGTGGTTATTCTAAATGAACATATATCACAAGCACACGTGATTTCAATCAATGTAAATATCACCCACGAACGGCATTTAATACCGAATTCTATCTTGGGAATATATATCTCACTTGGAATTAATTTTATGGTAACAGCTTCTGGCCGGGTGAAGATCCGAACCCCCACCTGTGCGGCTGGAAACAATGCCTACAGTGACTCTACCGAGTGAGCTATCAAGAGAGATAAAAGTTTATGACAAATCTCCGTACACATTCCTGTCGAATTCAGGAATCTGTTCATAGACTTGAAATAAACCCATCTCCACCATGATAGCTGAATCGTGAGTTTGTAACACGTGGTTATTTTAAATGAACATATATCACAAGCACACGTGATTTCAATCAATGTAAATATCACCCATGAACGGCATTTAATACCGAATTCTATCTTGGGAATATATATCTCACTTGGAATTCATTTTATGGTAACAGCTTCTGGCCGGGTGAAGATCCGAACCCCCACCTGCGCGGCTGGAAACTATGCCTACAATGACTCTACTGAGTGAGCTATCAAGAGAGATAAAAGTTTATGACAAATCTCCGTATATATTCCTGTCGAATTCAGGAATCTGTTCATAGACGTGAAATAACCCCATCTCCACCATGATAGCTGAATCGTGAGTTTGTAACACGTGGGTATTTTAAATGAACATATATCACAAGCACACGTGATTTCAATCAATGTAAATATCACCCACGAATGGCCTTTAATACCGAATTCTATCTTGGGAATATATATCCACTTGGAATTCATTTTATTGTAACAGCTTCTGGCCGGGTGGAGATTCGAACCCCCACTTGTGCGGCTGGAAACTATGCCTACAGTGACTCTACCGAGTGAGCTATCAAGAGAGATAAAAGTTTATGACAAATCTCCGTACATATTCCTGTCGAATTCAGGAATTTGTTCATAGACTTGAAATAAACCCATCTCCACCATGATATCTGAATTGTGAGTTTGTAACACGTAGTTATTATAAATGAACATATATCACAAGCACACGTGATTTCAATCAATGTAAACATCACCCACGAACGGCATTTAATACCGAATTCTATCTTGGGAATATATATCCACTTGGAATTCATTTTATGGTAACAACTTCTGGCCGGGTGGAGATTCGAACCCCCAACTGTATGGCTGGAAACTATGCCTACAGTGACTCTACCGAGTGAGCTATCAAGAGAGATAAAAGTTTATGACAAATCTCCGTACATATTCCTGTCCAATTCGGGAATCTGTTCATAGACTTGAAATAAACCCATCTCCACCATGATAGCTGAATTGTGAGTTTGTAACACGTGGTTATACTAAATGAACATATATCACAAGCACACGTGATTTCAATTAATGTAAATATCACCCACGAACGGCATTTAATACCGAATTTTATCTTGGGAATATATATCTCACATGGAATTCATTTTATGGTAACAGCTTCTGGCCGGGTGAAGATCCGAACCCTCACCTGTGCGGCTGGAAACTATGCCTACTGTGACTCTACCGAGTGAGCTATCAAGGGAGATAAAAGTTTATGACAAATCTCTGTATATATTCCTGTCAAATTCAGGAATCTGTTCATAGACTTGAAATAAACCCATCTCCACCATGATAGCTGAATCGTGAATTTGTAACACGTGGTTATTTTAAATGAACATATATCACAAGCACACGTGATTTTAATCAATGTAAATATCACCCACGAACGGCATTTAATACCGAATTCTATCTTGGGAATATATATTCACTTCGAATTCATTTTATGGTAACAGCTTCTGGCCGGGTGGAGATTTGAACCCCCACCTGTGCGGCTGGAAACTATGCCTGCAGTGACTCTACCGAGTGAGCTATCAAGAGAGATAAAAGTTTATGACAAATCTCCGTACACATTCCTGTCGAATTCAGGAATCTGTTCATAGACTTGAAATAAACCCATCTCCACCATGATAGCTGAATCGTGAGTTTGTAATACGTGGTTATTTTAAATGAACATATATCACAAGCACACGTGATTTCAATCAATATAAACATCACCCACGAACGGCATTTAATACCGAATTCTTTCTTGGGAATATATATCCACTTGGAATTCATTTTATGGTAACAGCTTCTGGCCGGGTGGAGATTCGAACCCCCACCTGTGCGGCTGGAAACTATGCCTACAATGACTCTACCGAGTGAGCTATCAAGAGAGATAAAAGTTTATGACAAATCTCCGTACATATTCCTGTTGAGTTCAGGAATCTGTTCATAGACTTAAAATAGACCCATCTCCACCATGATAGCTGAATCGTGAGTTTGCAACACGTGGTTATCTTAAATGAACATATATCACAAGCACACGTGATTTCAATCTATGTAAATATACCCCCCGAACAGCATTTAATACTGAATTCTATCTTGGGAATATATATATACTTGGAATTCATTTTATGGTAACAGCTTCTGGCCGGGTGGAGATTCGAACCACCACCTGTGCTGCTGGAAACTATGCGTACAGTGACTACCGAGTGAGTTATCAAGAGAGATAAAAGTTTATGACAGATCTCCGTACATATTCCCGTCGAATTCAGGAATCTGTTCTTAGACTTGAAATAAACATTCTCCACCATGATAGCTGAATCGTGAGTTTCTAACACGTGGTTATTTTAAATAAACATATATCACAAGCACACGTGATTTCAATCAATGTAAATATCACCCACGAACGGCATTTAATACCGAATTCTTTCTTGGGAATATATATCCACTTGGAATTCCTTTTATGGTTACAGCTTCTGGCCGGGTGGAGATTCAAACCCCCACCTGTGCGGCTGGAAACTATGCCTACAGTGACTCTACCGAGTGAGCTATCAAGAGAGATAAAAGTTTATGACAAATCTCCGTACATATTCCTATCGAATTCAGGAATCTGTTCATAGACTTGAAATAAACCCATCTCTACCATGATAGCTGAATCGTGAGTTTGCAACACATGGTTATTTTAAATGAACATATATCACAAGCACACGTGATTTCAATCAATGTAAATATCACCCACGAACTACATTTAATACCGAATTCTATCTTGGTAATATATATCCACTTGGAATTCATTTTATTGTAACAGCTTCTGGCCGGGTGGAGATTCGAACCCCCACCTGTGCGGCTGGAAACTATGCCTACAGTGACTCTACCGAGTGAGCTATCAAGAGAGATAAAAGTTTATGACAAATCTCTGTACATATTCCTGTCGAATTCAGGAATCTGTTCATAGACTTAAAATAAACCCATCTCCACCATGAGAGCTGAATTGTGAGTTTGTAAAACGTATTTATTATAAATGAACATATATCACAAGCACACGTGATTTCAATCAATGTAAACATCACCCACGAACGGCATTTAATACCGAATTCTATCTTGGGAATATATATCCACTTGGAATTCATTTTATGGAAACAACTTCTGGCTGGGTGGAGATTCGAACCCCCAACTGTATGGCTGGAAACTATGCCTACAGTGACTCTACCGAGTGAGCTATCAAGAGAGATAAAAGTTTATGACAAATCTCCGTACATATTCCTGTCCAATTCGGGAATCTGTTCATAGACTTGAAATAAACCCATCTCCACCATGATAGCTGAATTGTGAGTTTGTAACACGTGGTTATACTAAATGAACATATATCACAAGCACACGTGATTTCAATTAATGTAAATATCACCCACGAACGGCATTTAATACCGAATTCTATCTTGGGAATATATATCTCACATGGAATTCATTTTATGGTAACAGCTTCTGGCCGGGTGAAGATCCGAACCCCCACCTGTGCGGCTGGAAACTATGCCTACTGTGACTCTACCGAGTGAGCTATCAAGAGAGATAAAAGTTTATGACAAATCTCTGTATATAATCCTGTCAAATTCAGGAATCTGTTCATAGACTTGAAATAAACCCATCTCCACCATGATAGCTGAATCGTGAATTTGTAACACGTGGTTATTTTAAATGAACATATATCACAAGCACACGTGATTTTAATCAATGTAAATATCACCCACGAACGGCATTTAATACCGAATTCTATCTTGGGAATATATATTCACTTCGAATTCATTTTATGGTAACAGCTTCTGGCCGGGTGGAGATTTGAAACCCCACCTGTGCGGCTGGAAACTATGCCTGCAGTGACTCTACCGAGTGAGCTATCAAGAGAGATAAAAGTTTATGACAAATCTCCGTACACATTCCTGTCGAATTCAGGAATCTGTTCATAGACTTGAAATAAACCCATCTCCACCATGATAGCTGAATCGTGAGTTTGTAATACGTGGTTATTTTAAATGAACATATATCACAAGCACACGTGATTTCAATCAATATAAACATCACCCACGAACGGCATTTAATACCGAATTCTTTCTTGGGAATATATATCCACTTGGAATTCATTTTATGGTAACAGCTTCTGGCCGGGTGGAGATTCGAACCCCCACCTGTGCGGCTGGAAACTATGCCTACAATGACTCTACCGAGTTAGCTATCAAGAGAGATAAAAGTTTATGACAAATCACCGTACATATTCCTGTTGAGTTCAGGAATCTGTTCATAGACTTAAAATAGACCCATCTCCACCATGATAGCTGAATCGTGAGTTTGCAACACGTGGTTATCTTAAATGAACATATATCACAAGCACACGTGATTTCAATCAATGTAAATATACCCCCCGAACAGCATTTAATACTGAATTCTATCTTGAGAATATATATATACTTGGAATTCATTTTATGGTAACAGCTTCTGGCCGGGTGGAGATTCGAACCACCACCTGTGCGGCTGGAAACTATGCGTACAGTGACTACCGAGTGAGTTATCAAGAGAGATAAAAGTTTATGACAGATCTACGTACATATTCCCGTCGAATTCAGGAATCTGTTCATAGACTTGAAATAAACCTTCTCCACCCTGATAGCTGAATCGTGAGTTTCTAACACGTGGTTATTTTAAATAACCATATATCACAAGCACACGTGATTTCAATCAATGTAAATATCACCCACGAACGGCATTTAATACCGAATTTTTTCTTGGGAATAGATATCCACTTGGAATTCCTTTTATGGTTACAGCTTCTGGCCGGGTGGAGATTCGAACCCCCACCTGTGCGGCTGGAAACTATGCCTACAGTGACTCTACCGAGTGAGCTATCAAGAGAGATAAAAGTTTATGACAAATCTCCGTACATATTCCTATCGAATTCAGGAATCTGTTCATAGACTTGAAATAAACCCATCTCCACCATGATAGCTGAATCGTGAGTTTGCAACACGTGGTTATTTTAAATGAACATATATCACAAGCACACGTGATTTCAATCAATGTAAATATCACCCACGAACTACATTTAATACCGAATTCTATCTTGGTAATATATATCCACTTGGAATTCATTTTATTGTAACAGCTTCTGGCCGGGTGGAGATTCGAACCCCCACCTGTGCGGCTGGAAACTATGCCTACAGTGACTCTACCGAGTGAGCTATCAAGAGAGATAAAAGTTTATGACAAATCTCCGTACATATTCCTGTCGAATTCAGGAATCTGTTCATAGACTTGAAATAAACCCATCTCCACCATGAGAGCTGAATTGTGAGTTTGTAAAACGTAGTTATTATAAATGAACATATATCACAAGCACACGTGATTTCAATCAATGTAAACATCACCCACGAACGGCATTTAATACCGAATTCTATCTTGGGAATATATATCCACTTGGAATTCATTTTATGGAAACAACTTCTGGCTGGGTGGAGATTCGAACCCCCAACTGTGTGGCTGGAAACTATGCCTACAGTGACTCTACCGAGTGAGCTATCAAGAGAGATAAAAGATTATGACAAATCTCCGTACATATTCCTGTCGAATTGGGGAATCTGTTCATAGACTTGAAATAAACCCATCTCCACCATGATAGCTGAATCGTAAGTTTGTAACACGTGGTTATTCTAAATGAACATATATCACAAGCACACGTGATTTCAATCAATGTAAATATCACCCACGAACGGCATTTAATACCGAATTCTATCTTGGGAATATATATCTCACTTGGAATTCATTTTATGGTAACAGCTTCTGGCCGGGTGGATATTCGAACCCCCACCTGTGCGGCTGGAAACTATGACAATAGTGACTCTACCGAGTTAGCTATCAAGAGAGATAAAAGTTAATGACAAATCTCCGTACATATTCCTGTTGAGTTCAGGAATCTGTTCATAGACTTAAAATAGACCCATCTCCACCATGATAGCTAAATCGTGAGTTTGCAACACGTGGTTATTTTAAATGAACATATATCACAAGCACACGTGATTTCAATCAATGTAAATATACCCCACGAACAGCATTTAATACTGAATTCTATCTTGGGAATATATATATATACTTGGAATTCATTTTATGGTAACAGCTTCTGGCCGGGTGGAGATTCGAACCACCACCTGTGCGGCTGGAAACTATGCTTACAGTGACTACCGAGTGAGCTATCAAGAGAGATTAAAGTTTATGAAAGATCTCCGTACATATTCCCGTCGAATTCAGGAATCTGTTCATAGACTTGAAATAAACCTTCTCCACCATGATAGCTGAATTGTGAGTTTCTAACACGTGGTTATTTTAAATGAACATATATCACAAGCACACGTGATTTCAATCAATGTAAATATCACCCACGAACGGCATTTAATACCGAATTCTTTCTTGGGAATATATATCCACTTGGAATTCATTTTTTGGTAACAGCTTCTGGCCGGGTGGAGATTCGAACCACCACCTGTGAGGCTGGAAACTATGCCTACAGTGACTACCGAGTGAGCTATCAAGAGAGATAAAAGTTTATGACAAATCTCCGTACATATTCCTATCGAATTCAGGAATCTGTTCATAGACTCGAAATAAACCCATCTCCACCATGAGAGCTGAATCGTGAGTTTGCAACACGTGGTTATTTTAAATGAACATATATCACAAGCACACGTGATTTCAATCAATGTAAATATCACCCACGAACTACATTTAATACCGAATTCTATCTTGGTAATATATATCCACTTGGAATTCATTTTATTGTAACAGCTTCTGGCCGGGTGGAGATTCGAGCCCCCAGTTGTGCGGCTGGAAACTATGCCTACAGTAACTCTACCGAGTGAGCTATCAAGAGAGATAAAAGTTTATGACAAATCTCCGTACATATTCCTGTCGAATTCAGGAATTTGTTCATAGACTTGAAATAAACCCATCTCCACCATGATATCTGAATTGTGAGTTTGTAACACGTAGTTATTATAAATGAACATATATCACAAGCACACGTGATTTCAATCAATGTAAACATCACCCACGAACGGCATTTAATACCGAATTCTATCTTGGGAATATATATCCACTTGGAATTCATTTTATGGTAACAACTTCTGGCCGGGTGGAGATTCGAACCCCCAACTGTATGGCTGGAAACTATGCCTACAGTGACTCTACCGAGTAAGCTATCAAGAGAGATAAAAGTTTATGACAAATCTCCGTACATATTCCTGTCGAATTCGGGAATCTGTTCATAGACTTGAAATAAACCCATCTCCACCATGATAGCTGAATTGTGAGTTTGTAACACGTGGTTATTCTAAATGAACATATATCACAAGCACACGTGATTTCAGTTAATGTAAATATCACCCACGAACGGCATTTAATACCGAATTCTATCTTGGGAATATATATCTCACATGGAATTCATTTTATGGTAACAGCTCCTGGCCGGGTGAAGATCCGAACCCCCACCTGTGCGGCTGGAAACTATGCCTACTGTGACTCTACCGAGTGAGCTATCAAGAGAGATAAAAGTTTATGACAAATCTCTGTATATATTCCTGTCAAATTCAGGAATCTGTTCATAGACTTGATATAAACCCATCTCCACCATGATAGCTGAATCGTGAATTTGTAACACGTGGTTATTTTAAATGAACATATATCACAAGCACACGTGATTTTAATCAATGTAAATATCACCCACGAACGGCATTTAATACCGAATTCTATCTTGGGAATATATAATCACTTCGAATTCATTTTATGGTAACAGCTTCTGGCCGGGAAGAGATTTGAACCCCCACCTATGCGGCTGGAAACTATGCCTGCAGTGACTCTACCGAGTGAGCTATCAAGAGAGATAAAAGTTTATGACAAATCTCCGTACACATTTCTGTCGAATTCAGGAATCTGTTCATAGACTTGAAATAAACCCATCTCCACCATGATAGCTGAATCCTGAGTTTGTAATACGTGGTTATTTTAAATGAACATATATCACAAGCACACGTGATTTCAATCAATATAAACATCACCCACGAACGGCATTTAATACCGAATTCTTTCTTGGGAATATATATCCACTTGGAATTCATTTTATGGTAACAGCTTCTGGCCGGGTGGAGATTTGAACCCCCACCTGTGCGGCTGGAAACTATGCCTGCAGTGACTCTACCGAGTGAGCTATCAAGAGAGATAAAAGTTTATGACAAATCTCCCTACATATTCCTGTTGAGTTCAGGAATCTGTTCATAGACTTAAAATAGACCCATCTCCACCATGATAGCTGAATCGTGAGTTTGCAACACGTGGTTATCTTAAATGAACATATATCACAAGCACACGTGATTTCAATCAATGTAAATATACCCCCCGAACAGCATTTAATACTGAAATCTATCTTGGGAATATATATATACATGGAATTCCTTTTATGGTAACAGCTTCTGGCCGGGTGGAGATTCGAACCACCACCTGTGCGGCTGGAAACTATGCGTACAGTGACTCTACCGAGTGAGCTATCAAGAGATATAAAAGTTTATGACAGATCTCCGTACATATTCCCGTCGAATTCAGGAATCTGTTCATAGACTTGAAATAAACCTTCTCCACCATGATAGCTGAATCGTGAGTTTCTAACACATGGTTATTTTAAATAAACATATATCACAGGCACACGTGATTTCAATCAATGTAAATATCACCCACGAACGGCATTTAATACCGAATTCTTTCTTGGGAATATATATCCACTTGGAATTCCTTTTATGGTTACAGCTTCTGGCCGGGTGGAGATTCGAACCCCCACCTGTGCGGCTGGAAACTATGCCTACAGTGACTCTACCGAGTGAGCTATCAAGAGAGATAAAAGTTTATGACAAATCTCCGTACATATTCCTATCGAATTCAGGAATCTGTTCATAGACTTGAAATAAACCCATCTCCACCATGATAGCTGAATCGTGAGTTTGCAACACGTGGTTATTTTAAATGAACATATATCACAAGCACACGTGATTTCAATCAATGTAAATATCACCCACGAACTACATTTAATACCGAATTCTATCTCGGTAATATATATCCACTTGGAATTCATTTTATTGTAACAGCTTCTGGCCGGGTGGAGATTCGAACCCCCACCTGTTCGGCTGGAAACTATGCCTACAGTGACTCTGCCGAGTGAGCTATCAAGAGAGATAAAAGTTTATGACAAATCTCCGTACATATTCCTGTCGAATTCAGGAATCTGTTCATAGACTTGAAATAAACCCATCTCCACCATGAGAGCTGAATTGTGAGTTTGTAAAACGTAGTTATTATAAATGAACATATATCACAAGCACACGTGATTTCAATCAATGTAAACATCACCCACGAACGGCATTTAATACCGAATTCTATCTTGGGAATATATATCCACTTGGAATTCATTTTATGGAAACAACTTCTGGCTGGGTGGAGATTCGAACCCTCAACTGTGTGGCTGGAAACTATGCCTACAGTGACTCTACCGAGTGAGCTATCAAGAGAGATAAAAGATTATGACAAATCTCCGTACATATTCCTGTCGAATTGGGGAATCTGTTCATAGACTTGAAATAAACCCATATCCACCATGATAGCTGAATTGTGAGTTTGTAACACGTGGTTATTCTAAATGAACATATATCACAAGCACACGTGATTTCAATCAATGTAAATATCACCCACGAACGGCATTTAATACCGAATTCTATCTTGGGAATATATATCTCACTTGGAATTAATTTTATGGTAACAGCTTCTGGCCGGGTGAAGATCCGAACCCCCACCTGTGCGGCTGGAAACAATGCCTACAGTGACTCTACCGAGTGAGCTATCAAGAGAGATAAAAGTTTATGACAAATCTCCGTACACATTCCTGTCGAATTCAGGAATCTGTTCATAGACTTGAAATAAACCCATCTCCACCATGATAGCTGAATCGTGAGTTTGTAACACGTGGTTATTTTAAATGAACATATATCACAAGCACACGTGATTTCAATCAATGTAAATATCACCCATGAACGGCATTTAATACCGAATTCTATCTTGGGAATATATATCTCACTTGGAATTCATTTTATGGTAACAGCTTCTGGCCGGGTGAAGATCCGAACCCCCACCTGTGCGGCTGGAAACTATGCCTACAATGACTCTACTGAGTGAGCTATCAAGAGAGATAAAAGTTTATGACAAATCTCCGTATATATTCCTGTCGAATTCAGGAATCTGTTCATAGACGTGAAATAACCCCATCTCCACCATGATAGCTGAATCGTGAGTTTGTAACACGTGGGTATTTTAAATGAACATATATCACAAGCACACGTGATTTCAATCAATGTAAATATCACCCACGAATGGCCTTTAATACCGAATTCTATCTTGGGAATATATATCCACTTGGAATTCATTTTATTGTAACAGCTTCTGGCCGGGTGGAGATTCGAACCCCCACTTGTGCGGCTGGAAACTATGCCTACAGTGACTCTACCGAGTGAGCTATCAAGAGAGATAAAAGTTTATGACAAATCTCCGTACATATTCCTGTCGAATTCAGGAATTTGTTCATAGACTTGAAATAAACCCATCTCCACCATGATATCTGAATTGTGAGTTTGTAACACGTAGTTATTATAAATGAACATATATCACAAGCACACGTGATTTCAATCAATGTAAACATCACCCACGAACGGCATTTAATACCGAATTCTATCTTGGGAATATATATCCACTTGGAATTCATTTTATGGTAACAACTTCTGGCCGGGTGGAGATTCGAACCCCCAACTGTATGGCTGGAAACTATGCCTACAGTGACTCTACCGAGTGAGCTATCAAGAGAGATAAAAGTTTATGACAAATCTCCGTACATATTCCTGTCCAATTCGGGAATCTGTTCATAGACTTGAAATAAACCCATCTCCACCATGATAGCTGAATTGTGAGTTTGTAACACGTGGTTATACTAAATGAACATATATCACAAGCACACGTGATTTCAATTAATGTAAATATCACCCACGAACGGCATTTAATACCGAATTTTATCTTGGGAATATATATCTCACATGGAATTCATTTTATGGTAACAGCTTCTGGCCGGGTGAAGATCCGAACCCTCACCTGTGCGGCTGGAAACTATGCCTACTGTGACTCTACCGAGTGAGCTATCAAGGGAGATAAAAGTTTATGACAAATCTCTGTATATATTCCTGTCAAATTCAGGAATCTGTTCATAGACTTGAAATAAACCCATCTCCACCATGATAGCTGAATCGTGAATTTGTAACACGTGGTTATTTTAAATGAACATATATCACAAGCACACGTGATTTTAATCAATGTAAATATCACCCACGAACGGCATTTAATACCGAATTCTATCTTGGGAATATATATTCACTTCGAATTCATTTTATGGTAACAGCTTCTGGCCGGGTGGAGATTTGAACCCCCACCTGTGCGGCTGGAAACTATGCCTGCAGTGACTCTACCGAGTGAGCTATCAAGAGAGATAAAAGTTTATGACAAATCTCCGTACACATTCCTGTCGAATTCAGGAATCTGTTCATAGACTTGAAATAAACCCATCTCCACCATGATAGCTGAATCGTGAGTTTGTAACACGTGGGTATTTTAAATGAACATATATCACAAGCACACGTGATTTCAATCAATGTAAATATCACCCACGAATGGCATTAATACCGAATTCTATCTTGGGAATATATATCCACTTGGAATTCATTTTATGGTAACAGCTTCTGGCCGGGTGAACATTCAAACCCCCACCTGTGCGGCTGGAAACTATGCCTACAGTGACTCTACTGAGTGAGCTATCAAGAGAGATAAAAGTTTATGACAAATCTCCGTACATATTCCTGTCGAGTTCAGGAATCTGTTCATAGACTTAAAATAGACCCATCTCCACCATGATAGATGAATCGTGAGTTTGTAACACGTGGTTATTTTAAATGAACATATATCACAAGCACACGTGATTTCAATTAATGTAAATATCAGCCACGAACGGCATTTAATACCAAATTCTATCTTGGCAATATATATCCACTTGGAGTTCATTTTATGGTAACAGCTTCTGGCCGGGTGGAGATTCGAACCCCCACCTGTGCGACTGGAAACTATGCCTACAGTGACTCTACCGAGTGAGCTATCAAGAGAGATAAAAGTTTATGACAAATCTCCGTACATATTCCTATCGAATTCAGGAATCTGTTCATAGACTTGAAATAAACCCATCTCCACCATGATAGCTGAATCGTGAGTTTGCAACACGTGGTTATTTTAAATGAACATATATCACAAGCACACGTGATTTCAATCAATGTAAATATCACCCACGAACTACATTTAATACCGAATTCTATCTCGGTAATATATATCCACTTGGAATTCATTTTATTGTAACAGCTTCTGGCCGGGTGGAGATTCGAACCCCCACCTGTGCGGCTGGAAACTATGCCTACAGTGACTCTGCCGAGTGAGCTATCAAGAGAGATAAAAGTTTATGACAAATCTCCGTACATATTCCTGTCGAATTCAGGAATCTGTTCATAGACTTGAAATAAACCCATCTCCACCATGAGAGCTGAATTGTGAGTTTGTAAAACGTAGTTATTATAAATGAACATATATCACAAGCACACGTGATTTCAATCAATGTAAACATCACCCACGAACGGCATTTAATACCGAATTCTATCTTGGGAATATATATCCACTTGGAATTCATTTTATGGAAACAACTTCTGGCTGGGTGGAGATTCGAACCCCCAACTGTGTGGCTGGAAACTATGCCTACAGTGACTCTACCGAGTGAGCTATCAAGAGAGATAAAAGATTATGACAAATCTCCGTACATATTCCTGTCGAATTGGGGAATCTGTTCATAGACTTGAAATAAACCCATATCCACCATGATAGCTGAATTGTGAGTTTGTAACACGTGGTTATTCTAAATGAACATATATCACAAGCACACGTGATTTCAATCAATGTAAATATCACCCACGAACGGCATTTAATACCGAATTCTATCTTGGGAATATATATCTCACTTGGAATTAATTTTATGGTAACAGCTTCTGGCCGGGTGAAGATCCGAACCCCCACCTGTGCGGCTGGAAACAATGCCTACAGTGACTCTACCGAGTGAGCTATCAAGAGAGATAAAAGTTTATGACAAATCTCCGTACACATTCCTGTCGAATTCAGGAATCTGTTCATAGACTTGAAATAAACCCATCTCCACCATGATAGCTGAATCGTGAGTTTGTAACACGTGGTTATTTTAAATGAACATATATCACAAGCACACGTGATTTCAATCAATGTAAATATCACCCACGAACGGCATTTAATACCGAATTCTATCTTGGGAATATATATCTCACTTGGAATTCATTTTATGGTAACAGCTTCTGGCCGGGTGAAGATCCGAACCCCCACCTGTGCGGCTGGAAACTATGCCTACAATGACTCTACTGAGTGAGCTATCAAGAGAGATAAAAGTTTATGACAAATCTCCGTATATATTCCTGTCGAATTCAGGAATCTGTTCATAGACGTGAAATAACCCCATCTCCACCATGATAGCTGAATCGTGAGTTTGTAACACGTGGGTATTTTAAATGAACATATATCACCAGCACACGTGATTTCAATCAATGTAAATATCACCCACGAATGGCCTTTAATACCGAATTCTATCTTGGGAATATATATCCACTTGGAATTCATTTTATTGTAACAGCTTCTGGCCGGGTGGAGATTCGAACCCCCACTTGTGCGGCTGGAAACTATGCCTACAGTGACTCTACCGAGTGAGCTATCAAGAGAGATAAAAGTTTATGACAAATCTCCGTACATATTCCTGTCGAATTCAGGAATTTGTTCATAGACTTGAAATAAACCCATCTCCACCATGATATCTGAATTGTGAGTTTGTAACACGTAGTTATTATAAATGAACATATATCACAAGCACACGTGATTTCAATCAATGTAAACATCACCCACGAACGGCATTTAATACCGAATTCTATCTTGGGAATATATATCCACTTGGAATTCATTTTAAGGTAACAACTTCTGGCCGGGTGGAGATTCGAACCCCCAACTGTATGGCTGGAAACTATGCCTACAGTGACTCTACCGAGTGAGCTATCAAGAGAGATAAAAGTTTATGACAAATCTCCGTACATATTCCTGTCCAATTCGGGAATCTGTTCATAGACTTGAAATAAACCCATCTCCACCATGATAGCTGAATTGTGAGTTTGTAACACGTGGTTATACTAAATGAACATATATCACAAGCACACGTGATTTCAATTAATGTAAATATCACCCACGAACGGCATTTAATACCGAATTTTATCTTGGGAATATATATCTCACATGGAATTCATTTTATGGTAACCGCTTCTGGCCGGGTGAAGATCCGAACCCTCACCTGTGTGGCTGGAAACTATGCCTACTGTGACTCTACCGAGTGAGCTATCAAGGGAGATAAAAGTTTATGACAAATCTCTGTATATATTCCTGTCAAATTCAGGAATCTGTTCATAGACTTGAAATAAACCCATCTCCACCATGATAGCTGAATCGTGAATTTGTAACACGTGGTTATTTTAAATGAACATATATCACAAGCACACGTGATTTTAATCAATGTAAATATCACCCACGAACGGCATTTAATACCGAATTCTATCTTGGGAATATATATTCACTTCGAATTCATTTTATGGTAACAGCTTCTGGCCGGGTGGAGATTTGAACCCCCACCTGTGCGGCTGGAAACTATGCCTGCAGTGACTCTACCGAGTGAGCTATCAAGAGAGATAAAAGTTTATGACAAATCTCCGTACACATTCCTGTCGAATTCAGGAATCTGTTCATAGACTTGAAATAAACCCATCTCCACCATGATAGCTGAATCGTGAGTTTGTAATACGTGGTTATTTTAAATGAACATATATCACAAGCACACGTGATTTCAATCAACATAAACATCACCCACGAACGGCATTTAATACCGAATTCTATCTTAGGAATATATATCCACTTGGAATTCATTTTATGGTAACAGCTTCTGGCCGGGTGGAGATTCGAACCCCCACCTGTGCGGCTGGAAACTATGCCTACAATGACTCTACCGAGTTAGCTATCAAGAGAGATAAAAGTTTATGACAAATCTCCGTACATATTCCTGTTGAGTTCAGGAATCTGTTCATAGACTTAAAATAGACCCATCTCCACCATGATAGCTGAATCGTGAGTTTGCAACACGTGGTTATCTTAAATGAACATATATCACAAGCACACGTGATTTCAATCAATGTAAATATACCCCCCGAACAGCATTTAATACTGAATTCTATCTTGGGAATATATATATACTTGGAATTCATTTTATGGTAACAGCTTCTGGCCGGGTGGAGATTCGAACCACCACCTGTGCTGCTGGAAACTATGCGTACAGTGACTACCGAGTGAGTTATCAAGAGAGATAAAAGTTTATGACAGATCTCCGTACATATTCCCGTCGAATTCAGGAATCTGTTCTTAGACTTGAAATAAACCTTCTCCACCATGATAGCTGAATCGTGAGTTTCTAACACGTGGTTATTTTAAATAAACATATATCACAAGCACACGTGATTTCAATCAATGTAAATATCACCCACGAACGGCATTTAATACCGAATTCTTTCTTGGGAATATATATCCACTTGGAATTCCTTTTATGGTTACAGCTTCTGGCCGGGTGGAGATTCAAACCCCCACCTGTGCGGCTGGAAACTATGCCTACAGTGACTCTACCGAGTGAGCTATCAATAGAGATAAAAGTTTATGACAAATCTCCGTACATATTCCTATCGAATTCAGGAATCTGTTCATAGACTTGAAATAAACCCATCTCCACCATGATAGCTGAATCGTGAGTTTGCAACACATGGTTATTTTAAATGAACATATATCACAAGCACACGTGATTTCAATCAATGTAAATATCACCCACGAACTACATTTAATACCGAATTCTATCTTGGTAATATATATCCACTTGGAATTCATTTTATTGTAACAGCTTCTGGCCGGGTGGAGATTCGAACCCCCACCTGTGCGGCTGGAAACTATGCCTACAGTGACTCTACCGAGTGAGCTATCAAGAGAGATAAAAGTTTATGACAAATCTCTGTACATATTCCTGTCGAATTCAGGAATCTGTTCATAGACTTAAAATAAACCCATCTCCACCATGAGAGCTGAATTGTGAGTTTGTAAAACGTATTTATTATAAATGAACATATATCACAAGCACACGTGATTTCAATCAATGTAAACATCACCCACGAACGGCATTTAATACCGAATTCTATCTTGGGAATATATATCCACTTGGAATTCATTTTATGGAAACAACTTCTGGCTGGGTGGAGATTCGAACCCCCAACTGAGTGGCTGGAAACTATGCCTACAGTGACTCTACCGAGTGAGCTATCAAGAGAGATAAAAGATTATGACAAATCTCCGTACATATTCCTGTCGAATTGGGGAATCTGTTCATAGACTTGAAATAAACCCATCTCCACCATGATAGCTGAATTGTGAGTTTGTAACACGTGGTTATTCTAAATGAACATATATCACAAGCACACGTGATTTCAATCAATGTAAATATCACCCAGGAACGGCATTTAATACCGAATTCTATCTTGGGAATATATATCTCACTTAGAATTCATTTTATGGTAACAGCTTCTGGCCGGGTGAAGATCCGAACCCCCACCTGTGCGGCTGGAAACTATGCCTACAGTGACTCTACCGAGTGAGCTATCAAGAGAGATAAAAGTTTATGACAAATCTCCGTATATATTCCTGTCGAATTCAGGGATCTGTTCATAGACGTGAAATAACCCCATCTCCACCATGATAGCTGAATCGTGAGTTTGTAACACGTGGGTATTTTAAATGAACATATATCACAAGCACACGTGATTTCAATCAATGTAAATATCACCCACGAATGGCATTTAATACCGAATTCTATCTTGGGAATATATATCCACTTGGAATTCATTTTATGGTAACAGCTTCTGGCCGGGTGAAGATTCAAACCCCCACCTGTGCGGCTGGAAACTATGCCTACAGTGACTCTACTGAGTGAGCTATCAAGAGAGATAAAAGTTTATGACAAATCTCCGTACATATTCCTGTCGAGTTCAGGAATCTGTTCATAGACTTAAAATAGACCCATCTCCACCATGATAAATGAATCGTGAGTTTGTAACACGTGGTTATTTTAAATGAACATATATCACAAGCACACGTGATTTCAATTAATGTAAATATCAGCCACGAACGGCATTTAATACCAAATTCTATCTTGGCAATATATATCCACTTGGAGTTCATTTTATGGTAACAGCTTCTGGCCGGGTGGAGATTCGAACCCCCACCTGTGCGACTGGAAACTATGCCAACAGTGACTCTGCCAAGTGAGCTATCAAGAGAGATAAAAGTTTATGACAAACCTCCGTACATACTCCTGTCGAATTCAGGAATCTGTTCATGGACTTGAAATAAACCCATCTCCACCAAGATAGCTGAACCGTGAGTTTCCAACAAGTGGTTATTTTAAATGAACATATATCACAAGCACACATGATATCAATCACTGTAAGTATCACCCACGAACGGCATTTAATACCGTATTCTATCTTGGGAATATATATCCACTTGGAATTCATTTTATGGTAACAGCTTCTTGCCGGGTGGAGATTCGAACCCCCACCTGTTCGGCTGGAAACTATGCCTACAATGACTCTACCGAGTTAGCTATCAAGAGAGATAAAAGTTTATGACAAATCTCCGTATATATTCCTGTCAAATTCATGAATCTGTTCATGGACTTGAAATAAACCTATCTCCACCAAGATAGCTGAATCGTGAATTTGTAACACGTGGTTATTTTAAATGAACATATATCACAAGCACACGTGATTTTAATCAATGTAAATATCACCCACGAACGGCATTTAATACCGAATTCTATCTTGGGAATATATATTCACTTCGAATTCCTTTTATGGTAACAGCTTCTGGCCGGGTGGAGATTCGAACCCCCACCTGTGCGGCTGGAAACTATGCCTACAGTGACTCTACCGAGTGAGCTATCAAGAGAGATAAAAGTTTATGACAAATCTCCGTATATATTCCTGTCAAATTCAGGAATCTGTTCATAGACGTGAAATAACCCCATCTCCACCATGATAGCTGAATCGTGAGTTTGTAACACGTGGTTATTCTAAATGAACATATATCACAAGAACACGTGAATTCAATCAATGTAAATATCACCCACGAACGGCATTTAATACCGAATTCTATCTTGGGAATATATATCTCACTTGGAATTCATTTTACGGTAACAGCTTCTGGCCGGGTGAAGATCCGAACCACCACCTGTGCGGCTGGAAACTATGCCTACTGTGACTCTACCGAGTGAGCTATCAAGAGAGATTAAAGTTTATGACAAATCTCCGTATATATTCCTGTCAAATTCATGAATCTGTTCATGGACTTGAAATAAACCTATCTCCACCAAGATAGCTGAATCATGAATTTGTAACACGTGGTTATTTTAAATGAACATATATCACAAGCACACGTGATTTTAATCAATGTAAATATCACCCACGAACGGCATTTAATACCGAATTCTATCTTGGGAATATATATTCACTTCGAATTCCTTTTATGGTAACAGCTTCTGGCCGGGTGGAGATTCGAACCCCCACCTGTGCGGCTGGAAACTATGCCTACAGTGACTCTACCGAGTGAGCTATCAAGAGAGATAAAAGTTTATGACAAATCTCCGTATATATTCCTGTCAAATTCAGGAATCTGTTCATAGACGTGAAATAACCCCATCTCCACCATGATAGCTGAATCGTGAGTTTGTAACACGTGGGTATTTTAAATGAACATATATCACAAGCACACATGATTTCAATCACTGTAAGTATCACCCACGAACGGCATTTGATACCGAATTCTATCTTGGGAATATATATCCACTTGGAATTCATTTTATGGTAACAGCTTCTGGCCGGGTGGAGATTCGAACCCCCACCTGTTCGGCTGGAAACTATGCCTGAAGTGACTCTTCCGAGTGAGCTATCAAGAGAGATAAAAGTTTATGACAAATCTCCGTATATATTCCTGTCGAATTCAGGAATCTGTTCATAGACTTGAAATAAACCCATCTCCACCATGATAGCTGAATCGTGAGTTTGTAATATGTGGTTATTTTAAATGAACATATATCACAACACACGTGATTTCAATCAATATAAATATCACCCACGAACGGCATTTAATACCGAATTCTATCTTGGGAATATATATCCACTTGCAATTCATTTTATGGTAACAGCTTCTGGCCGGGTGGAGATTCGAATCCCCACCTGTGCGGCTGGAAACTATGCCTACATTGACTCTACCGAGTTAGCTATCAAGAGAGATAAAAGTTTATTACAAATCTCCGTACATATTCCTGTTGAGTTCAGGAATCTGTTCATAGACTTAAAATAGACCCATCTCCACCATGATAGCTGAATCTTGAGTTTGCAACACGTGGTTATTTTAAATGAACATATATCACAAGCACACGTGATTTCAATCAATGTAAATATACCCCCGAACAGCATTTAATACTGAATTCTGGGTTGGGAATATATATATATATATACTTGGAATTAATTTTATGGTAACAGCTTCTGGCCGAGTGGAGATTCGAACCCCCACCTGTGCGGCTGGAAACTATGCATACAGTGACTACCGAGTGAGCTATCAAGAGAGATAAAAGATTATGACAGATCTCCGTACATATTCCCGTCGAATTAAGGAATCTGTTCATAGACTTGAAATAAACCTTCTCCACCATGATAGCTGAATCGTGAGTTTCTAACACGTGGTTATTTTAAATGAACATATATCACAAGCACACGTGATTTCAATCAATGTAAATATCACCCACGAACTACATTTAATAACGAATTCTATCTTGGTAATATATATCCACTTGGAATTCATTTTATTGTAACAGCTTCTGGCCGGGTGGAGATTCGAACCCCCACCTGTGCGGCTGGAAACTATGCCTACAGTGACTCTACCGAGTGAGCTATCAAGAGAGATAAAAGTTTATGACAAATCTCCGTACATATTCCTGTTGAATTCAGGTATCTGTTCAAAGACTTGAAATAAACCCATCTCCACCATGATAGCTGAATTGTGAGTTTGTAACACGTAGTTATTTTGAATGAACATATATCACAAGTACACGTGATTTCAATCAATGTAAACATCACCCACGAACGGCATTCATTACCAAATTTTATCTTGGGAATATATATCCACTTGGAATTCATTTTATGGTAACAACTTCTGGCCGGGTGGAGATTCGAACCCCCACCTGTGTGGCTAGAAACTATGCCTACAGTGACTCTACCGAGTGAGCTATCAAGAGAGATAAAAGTTTATGACAAATCTCCGTACGTATTCCTGTCGAATTCGGGAATCTGTTCATAGACTTGAAATAAACCCATCTCCACCATGATAGCTGAATTGTGAGTTTGTAACACGTGGTTATTTTAAATGAACATATATCACAAGCACACGTAATTTCAATCAATGTAAATATCACCCACGAACGGCATTTAATACCGAATTCTATCTTGGGAATATATATCTTACTTGGAATTCATTTTATGGTAACAGCTTCTAGCCGGGAGAAGATCCGAACCCCCACCTGTGCGGCTGGAAACTAAGCCTACTGTGACTCTACCGAGTGAGCTATCAAGAGAGATAAAAGTTTATGACAAATCTCCGTATATATTCCTGTCAAATTCAGGAATCTGTTCATAGACTTGAAATAAACCCATCTCCACCATGATAGCTGAATCGTGAGTTTGTAATAGTTGGTTATTTTAAATGAACATATATCACAAGCACACGTGAATTCAATCAATATAAACATAACCCACGAACGGCTTTTAATACCGAATTCTTTCTTGGGATTATATATCCACTTGGAATTCATTTTATGGTAACAGCTTCAGGCCGGGTGGAGATTCGAACCCCCACCTGTGCGGCTGGAAACTATGCCTACATTGACTCTACCGAGTTAGCTATCAAGAGAGATAAAAGTTTATGACAAATCTCCGTACATATTCCTGATGAGTTCAGGAATCTGTTCATAGACTTAAACTAGACCCATCTCCACCATGATAGCTGAATCGTGAGTTTGCAACACGTGGTTATTTTAAATGAACATATATCACAAGCACACGTGATTTCAATCAATGTAAATATACCCCCCGAACAGCATTTAATACTGAATTCTATCTTGGGAATATATATATACTTAGAATTCATTTTATGGTAACAGCTTCTGGCCGGGGGGAGATTCGAACCTTCACCTGTGCGGCTGGAAAATATGCGTACAGTGACTACCGAGTGAGCTATCAAGAGAGATAAAAGTTTATGACAGATCTCCGTACATATTCCTGTCGAATTCAGGAATCTGTTCATAGACTTGAAATAAACCTTCTCCACCATGATAGCTGAATCGTGAGTTTCTAACACGTGGTTATTTTAAATGAACATATATCACAAGCACACGTGATTTCAATCAATGTAAATATCACCCACGAAAGGCATTTAATACCGAATTCTTTCTTGGGAATATATATCCACTTGGAATTCATTTTATGGTTACAGCTTCTGGCCGGGTGGAGATTCGAACCCCCACATGTGTGGCTGGAAACTATGCCTACAGTGACTCTACCGAGTGAGCTATCAAGAGAGATAAAAGTTTATGACAAATCTCCGTACATATTCCTATCGAATTCAGGAATCTGTTCATAGACTTGAAATAAATCCATCTCCACCATGATAGCAGAATCGTGAGTTTGCAACACGTGGTTATTTTAAATGAACATATATCACAAGCACACGTGATTTCAATCAATGTAAATATCACCCACGAACTACATTTAATACCGAATTCTATCTTGGTAATATATATCCACTTGGAATTCATTTTATTGTAACAGCATCTGGCCGGGTGGAGATTAGAACCCCCACCTGTGCGGCTGGAAACTATGCCTACAGTGACTCTACCGAGTGAGCTATCACGAGAGATAAAAGTTTATGACAAATCTCCGTACATATTCCTGTCGAATTCAGGAATCTGTTCATAGACTTGAAATAAACCCATTTCCACCATGATAGCTGAATTGTGAGTTTTTAATACGTAGTTATTATAAATGAACATATATCACAAGTACACGTGATTTCAATCAATGTAAATATCACCCACGAACGGCATTTAATACCGAATTCTATCTTGAGAATATATATCCACTTTGAATTCATTTTATGGTAACAGCTTCTGGCCGGGTGGAGATTCGAACCCCCAACTGTGTGGCTGGAAACTATGCCTACAGTGACTCTACCAAGTGAGCTATCAAGAGAGATAAAAGTTTATGACAAATCTCCGTACATATTCCTGTCGAATTCGGGAATCTGTTCATAGACTTGAAATAAACCCATCTCCACCATGATAGCTGAATTGTGGGTTTGTAACACGTGGTTATTCTAAATGAACATATATCACAAGCACACGTGATTTCAATCAATGTAAATATCACCCACGAACGGCATTTAATACCGAATTCTATCTTGGGAATATATATCTCACTTGGAATTCATTTTATGGTAACAGCTTCTGGCCGGGTGAAGATCCGAACCCCCACCTGTGCGGCTGGAAACTATGCCTACTGTGACTCTACAGAGTGAGCTATCAAGAGAGATAAAAGTTTATGACAAATCTCCGTATATATTCCTGTCAAATTCAGGAATCTGTTCATAAACTTGAAATAAACCCATCTCCACCATGATAGCTGAATCGTGAATTTGTAACACGTGGTTATTTTAAATGAACATATATCACAAGCACAAGTGATTTTAATTAATGTAAATATCACCCACGAACGGCATTTAATACCAAATTCTATCTTGGGAAAATATATTCACTTCCAATTCATTTTATGGTAACAGCTTCTGGCCGGGTGGAGATTTGAACCCCCACCTGTGCGGCTGGAAACTATGCCTACAGTGACTCTACCGAGTGACATATCAAGAGAGATAAAGGTTCATGACAAATCTCTGTACACATTCCTGTCAAATTCAGGGATCTGTTCATAGACTTGAAATAAACCCATCTCCACCAAAATAGCTGAATCGTGAGTTTGTAACACGTGGTTATTTTAAATGAACATATATCACAAGCACACGTGATTTCAATCAATGTAAATATCACCCACGAACGGCATTTAATACTGAATTCTATCTTAGGAATATATATCTCACTTGGAATTCATTTTATTGTAACAGCTTCTGGCCGGGTGAAGATCGGAACCCCCACATGTGCGGCTGGAAACTATGCCTACAGTGACTCTACTGAGTGAGCTATCAAGAGAGATAAAAGTTTATGACAAATCTCCGTATATATTCCTGTCGAATTCAGGAATCTGTTCATAGACGTGAAATAACCCCATCTCCACCATGATAGCTGAATCGTGAGTTTGTAACACGTGGGTATTTTAAATGAACATATATCACAAGCACACGTGATTTCAATCAATATAAATATCACCCACGAATGGCATTTAATACCGAATTCTATCTTGGGAATATATATCCACTTGGAATTCATTTTATGGTAACAGCTTCTGGCCGAGTGAAGATTCAAACCCCCACCTGTGTGGCTGGAAACTATGCCTACAGTGACTCTACCGAGTGAGCTATCAAGAGAGATAAAAGTTTATGACAAATCTCCGTACATATTCCTGTCGAGTTCAGGAAACCATAGACTTAAAATAGACCCATCTCCACCATGATAGATGAATCGTGAGTTTGTAACACGTGGTTATTTTAAATGAATATATATCACAAGCACACGTGATTTCAATTAATGTAAATATCAGCCACGAACGGCATTTATTACCGAATTCTATCTTGGGAATATATATCCACTTGGAGTTCATTTTATGGTAACAGCTTCTGGCCGTGTGGAGATTCAAACCCCCACCTGTGCGACTGGAAACTATGCCAACAGTGACTCTGCCAAGTGAGCTATCAAGAGAGATAAAAGTTTATGACAAACCTCCTTACATACTCCTGTCGAATTCAGGAATCTGTTCATGGACTTGAAATAAACCCATCTCCACCATGATAGCTGAACCGTGAGTTTCTAACACGTGGTTATTTTAAATGAACATATATCACAAGCACACGTGATTTCAATCACTGTAAATATCACCCACGAACGGCTTAATACCAAATTCTATCTTGGGAATATATATCCACTTGGAATTCATTTTATGGTAACAGCTTCTGGCCGGATGGAGATTCGAACCCCCACCTGTTTGGCTGGAAACTATGCCTACAGTGACTCTACCGAGTGACCTATCAAGAGAGATAAAAGTTTATGACAAATCTCCGTATATATTCCTGTCGAATTCAGGAATCTGTTCATAGACTTGAAATAAACCCATCTCCACCATGATAGCTTAATCGTGAGTTTGTAATACGTGGTTATTTTAAATGAACATATATCACAAGCAAACGTGATTTCAATCAATATAAACATCACCCACGAACGGCATTTAATACCGAATTCTATCTTGGGAATATATATCCACTTGGAATTCATTTTATGGTAACAGCTTCTGGCCGGGTGAAGATTCGAGCCCCCACCTGTGCGGCTGGAAACTATGCCTACATTGACTTTACCGAGTTAGCTATCAAGAGAGATAAAAGTTTATGACAAATCTCCGTACATATTCCTGTTGAGATCAGGAATCTGTTCATAGACTTAAAATAGACCCATCTCCACCATGATAGCTGAATCGTGAGTTTGCAACACGTAGTTATTTTAAATGAACATATATCACAAGCACACGTGATTTCAATCAATGTAAACATACCCCTGAACAGCATTTAATACTGAATTCTATCTTGGGAATATATATATATATTTGGACTTCATTTTATGGTAACAGCTTCTGGCCGAGTGGAGATTCGAACCCCCACCTGTGCGGCTGGAAACTATGTGTACAGTGACTACTGAGTGAGCTATCAAGAGAGATAAAAGTTCATGACAGATCTCCGTACATATTCCCGTCGAATTCAGGAATCTGTTCATAGACTTGAAATAAACCTTCTCCACCATGATAGCTGAATCGTGAGTTTCTAACACTTGGTTATTTTAAATGAACATATATCACAAGCAAACGTGATTTCAATCAATGTAAATATCACCCACGAATGGCATTTAATACCGAATTCTTTCTTGGGAATATGTATCCACTTGGAATTCATTTTATGGTTACAGCTTTTGGCCGGGTGGAGATTCGAACCCCCATCTGTGCGGCTGGAAACTATGCCTACAGTGACTCTACCGAGTGAGCTATCAAGAGAGATAAAAGTTTATGACAAATCTCCGTACATATTCCTATCGAATTCAGGAATCTGTTCATAGACTTGAAATAAACCCATCTCCACCATGATAGCTGAATCATGAGTTTGCAACACGTGGTTATTTTAAATGAACATATATCACAAGCACACGTGATTTCAATTAATGTAAATATCACCCACGAACTACATTTAATACCGAATTCTATCTTGGGAATATATATCCACTTGGAATTAATTTTATTGTAACAGCATCTGGCCGGGTGGAGATTCGAACCCCCACCTGTGCGGCTGGAAACTATGAGTACAGTGACTCTACCGAGTGAGCTATCAAGAGAGATAAAAGTTTATGACAAATCTCCGTACATATTCCTGTCGAATTCAGGTATCTGTTCAAAGACTTGAAATAAACCCATCTCCACCATGATAGCTGAATTGTGAGTTTGTAACACGTGGTTATTTTAAATGAACATATATCACAAGCACACGTGATTTCAATCAATGTAAATATCACCCACGAACAGCATTTAATACCGAATTCTATCTTGGGAATATATATCTCACTTGGAATTCATTTTATGGTAACAGCTTCTGGCCGGGTGAAGATCCGAACCCCCACCTGTGCGGCTGGAAACTATGCCTACTGTGACTCTACCGAGTGAGCTATCAAGAGAGATA
>NC_090744.1:58590844-58610844 GCF_036898095.1 Palaemon carinicauda | reverse complement strand
AGTAATGTTAATCTTTTATTTCATAAGTCATTCTTCGATTGCTAAGCTCTCTTATTAACAGAGGGGCAGTCTCTTCATGTGGAAAAAACGATGAATATAGGAGAATAACAGGATAAGGAGGATAAAGATAGGTAAGTAAAAAAGAAATATAAAGGAGGGTAATTGAAAAGAATTGTTTAATTACTTTCCCCTTTGTTCTCCTTAAAGTGATTTGTTTCTATAAATAGATATAAATTCCTTTAGAAAGTAATTCATTTTTTAATTTAAATATATGTGGTTCAATGCTGATTATCATTTCCATGTATAATTTATATTTCATTTCATAATTTAGAGTGAAATTCTAAGTAATATGTCTTTTATTATTATTCACTGAGCTTACAAAATACGCACAGTTAATTTAGATGAACTAAAACAGTTTGGTTATTAGGTCGTATCTAAAAGAAAAACGGTCAGAAGAGTAAAACTCTGGCCCAACCTTGTAACCAAAAAATCTATATTATCTTATAGATTACACTTGTCTGTCCTCCATAAACTCTATTTCATGAGTAAAAACTCAAATACGAAAGAGTTTCAAGTGATTATGCAGTGATAAACAGGAATATGAAATAACCGAGAAAGCAAAAAATAGAGTAAACCTGGCAACACAATTATTCAAAGATCTAAGATGTGAAATACCGAGAAAAATAATTAAATAGATGTTAATTGAAAAAATCTAATTAATGCAGTGTGAGGATCCATTGTCACTGAGTGTATCCCACCGTTGTCGACTCTTCGTTCTCTTCATATTTGCAACGAGGAAAGTAAGTTTACATTAAATGACTCATAATAGATTTTTTATATTCTGCATTTCCAAAGTATCTCTTTTGTCTTCCCAAAGCCAGAGTTATTATTCCATCGGCTGTCACCTTATGTTATCTCATAATAGCTACAGGTATGATTTATTATGATGGCTATTTTTCAGGGAGAGAGAGAGAGAGAGAGAGAGAGAGAGAGAGAGAGAGAGAGAGAGAGAGAGAGAGAGAGAGAGAGAGAGAGAGAGAGAGTTTTCAAATCTTTTCAAACAAAACAAAAGTTGTGCCTCTTGAGAGTGAATCTTTATATCATCTTCGTAACGAGCAGATTTCTCCATACTTTCTCTTTCTAAATGATGATTGGTTGCTGAATTTTTTTTGTGGGAGCTTAAATGAGTTCTTTACTTCACTAGTACTGTCTGTCCCTCCCCGATCTCTCTATAACATAATAGGTGTGAGTCCTTTTTGTAAATGTGGTGTACAAATCAATAGCGTTATTGATTTCGTCATTATTTACTTTTCTGTGCTGCATATAAATCTTTCTCTCTCCCTCAATGTTACTGTCGGTGATTATGATGGGTTTCTTTATAGGATGTTATTTTCAATTAATTTTCCTAATAATTTTTTTACCCTATGGCTGGATCTCGGGATGGAAGAAGTCCAGATCAATAATGAATTTTATTATTAAAGAATATCGTTGATGCATGAAGAAAACATACAGCTACAAATTGTACCCTAAAAGAGATAGTTTCTCTCATACTATGTATTACGAGAAAAGGAAGAGAAAAGTAATAAAATTGTTATTTGGAAGAAGAATGTAAAAACAGATCTCATCTCAACTGCTAGAGGAAAGTCTACTTTTTCTTCCTGTCCATTCGACCTTATAGAGATGAAAATCTTCCAGCAAGCCTTAATTTAATCTCTTTCAGATAGTTATTTTGATTTAAAATCTCTAATTAAAAGTTTTTTTCTATTTGATTTATCTTCGGGATAGCCAGTATTGAACATATAAAAACTGTATACAATAAATCAATAACACATTGATAAAATTATGTTGCTGTCATTAAGTAAATGTGCGTTGGTGTGAAGCAATATAATCTTTAATTATATTTTAGAATTCAATTAAATTTGATTATATTGAAATTCAAAAGCGAAGTAAGATAATCACACTTCAACATATCAAAGAATATGGTCTGTTTACAGCAATACTTATTTGATAATGCTATATTTTTCATTCACCTAAAAACTATGAATTAAGGTCTGTCGGAAAATAGAAGAGAATCATCACTTGAGAAACACCCGAAAAAAGGTAACACATGTGTGCAAATGTTTTATGTTTACGTCTTTATAAGGACAACTGATTTTAATCACACTCTAAATTTCACTAAGGTTTGAATACTTGGCGAATGGTAAAATTAAATAGAATTATTAATTATAAGGAAACCAAACCATAATAAATTTAATTCAATATGGTCTTTTCTTCAGTAAATGCCCGTATCATTTAAGCAATTACATATGATCTGCTGGTTATTTTATATATTTCATAAATATCATTATTCATATTTCAGGAAGCTCTATTTGCAACAGCAAAAAGGAGCAAGATATCTTGACTTAAAGAAAAATAAAGTATCTATACCATTTATTTGCTAAAGTACTGCACGTATTTCCCACATGACCCAACAATGTAACAGTGTTTCTGTCTTTTATATATCTCTCCCCCCTTGTGCTGATAACAACCTGTTTACGGCCGCCTCTTCGTGAATAATTTTGTTTAAATTTTTTTGACGTTCTTGCTTGGAAAGTCTTGCATATAAACTCATGATATGTTAAAATGAAGTTAGTTGTATTCACATCGCCTATCAGTTATCACCTAACCGGTCTCTCTCTCACAAAATAGGTGACCACCGCAGTACTAGCTCTCTCTGCATTACACCTCACTGATGTACCTTACCGCTTGAAGATGCAGCCTATTGAACCTGCCTCTTCAACACATGCCGCCTCAATGAAATTGCCACTTTCAGCAGCGGAGAAGCGTTTGCCATAATATCAGCGTGCCAAAGTCCAGTTTCACATCAAAGGAATGACTCAGTTATGCACCAAAGCAGATTGTGTTCTCGCAGAGATCCCCATGGACACTTTCCTCGAAATCATACCTCCCAGGGTATTACTCAACATTTCCAGCCACCTCTAGAGCCAATTGTTTCTAGCTCTCTCAACAACCATTGGGGGACCAGAAGGCTTGTCTCCTATATAGGGAAATGACCCATATCACTTATCTTCAACCTGCCACAAATGGCTCTCCTCATAAGGTGAACTTACTTCGTGCCCTTTAGGTACAACAATTATCCATAGCCAATGTTTGATATTTTCCTCACGATGTACCAGATAACCAAAGTCGAAGCCCCTATGGACAGCCACTTCACCAACTTTAAGACCTCCACTCCTGACGAAGAGGACAACTATTCAAATACAACCGAAGCTGATGTGAATGTCGTAGTACAGAGACTGCCGCCCTATGGTGTGGTGGAACAGTGATAAAGCCGTCCAACATCCACCACTCGGTCAAACCAGAATCAACGACCACTACAGCTACTGATTGACGCCCATTGGCCGCAGTTATACTACTATCACTCCAGATTTGGGGTTGCTGCAAAGAAATATGTGAATATCTGTTAGTGGCCAAAAAATGTTCAGGTAGGCCATCGCTTCTGGCGGTGGATTCCTATATCACTATTTTTTTCTTTTCACATGATGCAGGTACGAGTGTGTGATTTTTGGTAAACACGGCAGATTGCACTTCACTTCTGCCAAGGCCATTCTCCAGGTGATGATATAGTCTGTCCAAATCTGCTGACGTCCACCTTGCAGCTGCCAGAAAATATGCGATACCAATATTCAGGTACGAAAACCTCATATTATCCTTTGAAAGGGACAAATATTACTGTAAGTTTCTCATTGCAGATGTGACATTACCAATCGTCTGCACATATTTCCTATCACGTTACCACATCCTGGATGATAAGGGTCAGCGACAGATAGTCAATGCAGAATCTTACTCATCAATACCCCTTCGACCAAACCACTCCAATATAAGTACACATCAGCCCACCCACGGATGGCTGAGCCCTCCTTCTTACATCATATCCTGAAGTCTTCTCTACAGAACATAGGCAAACACCCATGGTTCCTGCTAAATACAGTATTTATCACCTTATCAAGAAAACAGGGCCCCGGTGTTTGACCGATTAAGCTGCCTGATACTAGAATGTCTGGTAGCTGATAAAAAAAAAACATTTTCACAATGGAAGAAAAGCATTTTTGCTAAAATGCTCCAAGCCGATGGTTATCACCCTTGCTCATCTTTCTGAAGAATGATGGGTCACTACACCTTTGTGGGTATTACAGGTGTATAATCATGCAAATAGATCCGGATCACTAGCCCCTCACAAACATCGCCAATGTGACCTCCTACTTGGAAAAAGCGAGGGTTTTCTCCTCGCTTGACCTCATAGCAGAGAATTATTAGGTGCATATTAACCCAGAAAACATCCCTAAGAACATTATTATTATTATTATTATTATTATTATTATTATTATTATTATTATTATTATTACTTGCTAAGCTAAAACCCCAGTTGAAAAAGTAGGACGTTATGAGCCTGGGGTTCCAGAGAGTGAAAATATCCCAGTGAGGAAAGGAAGCAGAGTAAATATAAAACATACTAAAAACAGTAACAACATTAAAATAAATATTTCCTAAATAAACTATAAAAAATTTAACAAAAAAGAAGCTATGGCACTGTCAAAGACTAGAGAACAATTGTTTGATTTTGGAGTGTCATACTCCCAGAAGAGCTGCTTATAATAGCTAAAGAGTCTCTTATACCCTTACCAATTCAAAAGTAGCCACTAAACAATTACAGAGATGTAGTTAACCCCTGTGTGAAAAAGCACTGTTTGTTAATCTCAGTGTTGTCAGGTGTATGAGGATAGAAGAGAATCTGTAAAGAATATGCCAGGCTATTCACTGCATGTTTAGGCAAATGGAAAGGGAACCGTAACCAGAGAGAAGTATTCAACATAGTACTGTCTGGCCAGTCAAAGGACCCCATAACTCTCCAGCAGTATTATCTCAACGGGTGGCTGGGGCCCTGGCCAGCCTACTACCTACCCAACCCACTTTGGTACATACACCTTAAATTGCTACTTTTTTGTCCTTCATACTGCTGGGGCCACTTTTAAATTTCTCATGGATTGCATTATAGGGGAACTACTCATCTGTGTGAGTTGAGTGGATGACATACTTGTGTTCTCTTCCTTCAATGTTTTAGTGCTCAACTGCCTAAAACTGGATGGCCTTGTGGTCTGGCACGATAAGTGTACTTTTTGTACCAATGATGTATCATCCTTAGTGTACCTCATCACTCCAGGAGTAGTTCACCCCTTACCTGAGAAGGTACCAGCCTTTCAGAGTTTCCCTAAGCCCTTGGCTGTCAAAGTCCTGTTAGAATGATTGAGCATGATCTACTATCATTACTGTTTCCTGCTAGCCATCAGCAATATTCTTGTGCTTCTTTATGCCTTCGTGAAGGGCAACCAAAAAGACCTGAAGCAGTGTCCTCTTCAAGAATCAGATTTCTTCAACGTAAAAAATGCCCTATTATAAGCTGCTGCTCTCACTTTTCTCATGCCACATGCAACTTCAATGTAAAAAATGCCCTATTATCAGCTGCTGCTCTCACGTTTCTCATGCCACATTCAACTTCAACGTAAAAAATGCCCTATTATCAGCTGCTGCTCTCACTTTTCTCATGCCACATGCAACTCTCCTTTTCTCCACTGAAGTCAGCTACATCATTATTGGTAGAGGACTCAAGCGGGTCGTCAATAGCACCCCTAGCCCATTAGCCTTTGTCAGTAGAAAACTGTCCAATGTGAAATCTGGTTACTTCACCTATGACTGCAAAATAATGGTGATGCATTTAGACGTCCATCACTTTTTCCACTTCTTGGAAGGTACGCCCTTCATCATTAGCAAAAACCAAAGGCCGCTAGTGCATGTCTTCAATCACCGTTCCGATGCCTGATCCACCCATCCACGTTGACATATCTCCACGGGGGCTGAATACAACTGTACCCTTCAACACGTCCCTGGGAATAGGAATCCTGTCGATGAAGCCCTGTCAAGAAACACATTGCTTGCCATTGCCCTGAGATTGGATAACAACGCCTTAGCAGAGAAACAAACGAAAAGATCCAGAGTACCAAATATGTAGGACATCCTGTATATCCCTCCGTTGAAAAGACTTCCCACTCAGCAACTCTAACGCCACCCTCATCTGTGATGTCAGTACTGATAGACAACAACCATGAATACCTGCTTACATGCACCAACAGGTGTTTGACTTCATAACAGCCTTTCACATCCCTCACACCGATCTACTGCGCACCTACTGTACAGAAGATGAATCTCATTTGGTAAGGCATTACTAAGGATGCTAAAGATTTGGTCCATGTCTGTACTTCATGCGAACCTTCAAAAGTACATTGTCACACGTTCAAGAGTAGGAGCCTTTTTTCTGCTTCATTCATTTTGCTTACATTATTATTAATGTAATAGGTCCAGTACCTACATCACAAGGTTAAAATTGCCTATTTATCATCATTGACTGCCATGGCCGCTTCATGTATATCTGCCTTACTCTCTGGGTGAATATACCTTTCTTGGTATCCCTGAGCTTTTTCATTCTGACACGGGTACCACTTTCCACTCTCAATCATGGACATCATTAGTGAATCTCCTTGTCATTACCCTACATCAGACAACCACATGCATCCCTGCATCCAAGTAAATGGTGGAACGTTTTCACTGTACCCTCAAAACAGCTTTGATGACCTGATGCATTAACTGTAATTGGTTTACTCAGGTTCCCTGTATTCTACTGAGACTAAAGACCAATCATAATGACAGCCTGGATTTCTTGGCAACAGAAATGGTTCATGCTAATATGTTGCTCGTCCCTGCCAAATTATGTCTGTTGAAAAACTCCTCCGACAAAATCTAGCACCTATATTACGTTATTGGAGAATTTACACAATGCCAACTGGCTTAGAAACTCCCAGCAAAGCAACACATACCAACAGTTTTCCATAAGGCCTTGCATGATTTCCTGCGCAAAGACAAGTAAGCCACAGCAAAGACCCCTTATACGGACCCTTTTCTATCAGTGGCCAAAAAATTTTCAGGTAGGCCATCGCTTCTAGGAGGTGGATTCCCATATCACTATTTTTCTCTTTTTACATGATGCAGGTACGAGTGTTTGATTTTTGGTAAACATCGCTGATTGCACTTCACTTCTGCCAAGGCCATTCTCCAGGAGATGATATAGTCTGTCTAAATATGCTGACGTCCACCTTGCAGCTGCCAGAAAATCTGCGATACCAATATTCAGGTACGAAAACCTCATATTATCCTTTGAAAGGGACAAATATTACTGTAAGTTTCTCATTGCAGATGTCACATTACCAATCGTCTGCACATATTTCCTATCACTTTACGACATCCTGGATGATATTGGTGAGCGACGGATAGTCAATGCAGAATCTTACTCATGAATACCCCTTCAACCAGACCACTCCAATATAGGTCAACACATCAGCCCACCCACGGATGGCTGCGTCCTCCTTCTTACATCATATCCTGAAGTCTTCTGTCCAGAACATAGGCAAACACCCATGGTTCCTACCAAATACAGTATTTATGACCTTATCAAGAAAACAGGGCCCCGGTGTTTGACCGATTAAGCCGCCTGATTCTAGATTGTCTGGTAGCTGATAAAAAACCTTTTTCACAATGGAAAAAATGTATTTTTGCCAAAATGCTTCAAGCCGATGGTTGTCACCCTTGCACATCTTTCTGAAGAATGATGGGTCACTACGCCTTTGTGGGGATTACAGGTGTATAATCATGCAAACAGATCCAGATCACTAGCCCCTCACAAACATCGCCAATGTGACCTCCTACTTGGAAACAGAGAGGGTTTTCTCCTCTCTTGACCTCATAGAAGAGTATTATTAGGTGCATATTAACCCAGAAAACATCCCTAAGAACATCATTATTATTATTTTTATTACTTGCTAAGCTGAAACCCTAGTTGAAAAAGTAGGAGGTTTCGAGCCTGGGGGCCCAGAAAGGGAAAATACCACAGTAAGGAAAGGAAGCAAAGTAAATATAAAACATACTAAGAACAGTAACAACATTAAAATAAATATTTCCTAAATAAACTATAAAAATTTTAACAAAAAAAGAGGAAGAGAAATTTCATGGAATAGTGTCCAGGAGCGTATCTTTAAGCAAGAGAACTCTATCCAAAGATAGTGTAAGACCACGGTAAAGAAGCTATGGCTCTGTCAAAGACTAAAGAACAATTGTTTGATTTTGGAGTGTCATACTCCCAAAAGAGCTGCTTATAATAGCTAAAGAGTCTCTTATACCCTTACCATTTCAAAAGTAGCCACTAAACAATTACAGAGAAGTAGTTAACCCCTGTGTGAAAAAGCACTGTTTGTTAATCTCAGTGTTGTCAGGTGTATGAGAATAGAAGAGAATCTGTAAAGAATAGGCCACGCTATACACTGCATGTGTAGGCAAATGGAAAGGGAACCGTAACCAGAGAGAAGTATTCAACATAGTACTGTCTGGCCAATCAAAGGACCCCATAACTCTCAAGCAGTATTATCTCAACGGGTGGCTGGGGCCCTGGCCAGCCTACTACCTACCCAACCCACTTTGGTACATACACCTTAAATTGCTCCTGTTTTGTCCTTCATAATGCTGGGGCCACTATTAAATTCCTCATGGATCGCATTATAGGGGAACTACTCTTCTGTGTGAGTTGAGTGGATGACATACTTGTGTTCTCTTCCTTCAATGTTTTAGTGCTCAACTGCCTAAAACTGGATGGCCTTGTGGTCTGGCACGATATGTGTACTTTTTGTACCATTGATGTATCATTCTTAGTATACCTCATCACTCCAGGAGTAGTTCACCCCTTACCTGAGAAGGTACCAGCCTTTCAGAGCTTCCCTAAGCCCTTGGCTGTCAAAGTCCTGTTAGAATGATTGAGCATGATATACTATCATTACTGTTTCCTGCTAGCCATCAGCAATATTCTTGTGCTTCTTTATGCCTTCGTGAAGGGCAACCCAAAAGACCCGAAGCAGTGTCCTCTTCAAGAATCAGCCTTCTTCAACGTAAAATATTCCCTATTATCAGCTGCTGCTCTCACTTTTCTCATGCCACATGCAACTTCAATGTAAAAAATGACCTATTATCAGCTGTTGCTCTCACTTTTCTCATGCCACATGCAACTCTCTTATTCTCCACTGAAGTCAGCTATGTCATTATTGGTAGAGGACTCAAGCGGGTCGTCAATAGCACCCTTAGCCCATTGGCCTTTGTCAGTAGAAAACTGTCCAATGTGAAATCTGGTTACTTCACCTATGACTGCAAAATAATGGTGATGCATTTAGATGTCCATCACTTTTTCCACTTCTTGGAAGGTACGCCCTTCATCATTAGCAAAAACCAAAGGCTGCTAGTGCATGTCTTCAATCACCGTTCCGATGCCTGGTCCACCCATCCACGTTGACATATCTCCACGGGGACTGAATACAACTTTACCCTTCAACACGTCCCTGGGAATAGGAATCCTGTCGATGAAGCCCTGTCAAGAAACACATTGCTTGCCATTGCCCTGAGATTGGATAACAACGCCTTAGCAGAGACCCAACGAAAAGATTCAGAGTACCAAATATGTAGGACATCCTGTATATCCCTCCGTTGAAAAGACCTCCCACTTAGCAACTCTAACGCCACTCTTATCTGTGATGTCAGTACTGATAGACAACAACCATGGATACCTGCTTACATGCACCAACAGGTGTTTGACTTCATAACAGCCTTTCACATACCTCACACCGATCTACTGCGCACCTACTGTACAGAAGATGAATCTCATTTAGTAAGGCATTACTAAGGATGCTAAAGATTTGGTCCATGTCTCTACTTCATGCGAACCTTCAAAAGTACATTGTCACACGTTCAAGAGTAGGAACCTTTTTCTTGCTACATTCATTTTGCTTACATTCATATTAATGTAGTATGTCCAGTACCTACATCATAAGGTTAAAGTTGCCAATTTATCATCATTAACTGCCATGGCCGCTTCATGTATATCTGCCTTACTCTCTGGGTGAATATACCTTTCTTGGTATCCCTGAGCATTTTCATTCAGATACGGGTACCACTTTCCACTCTCAATCATGGACATCATTAGTGAATCTCCTTGTCATTACCCTACATCAGACAACCACCTGCATCCCTGCATCCCTGCATCCAAGTAAATGGTGGAACGTTTTCACTGTACCCTCAAAACAGCTTTGATGACCTGATGCATTAACTGTAATTGGTTTACTCAGGTTCCCTGTATTCTACTGGGACTAAAGACCAATCATAATGACAGCCTGGATTTCTTGGCAACAGAAATGGTTCATGCCAATATGTTGCTCGTCCCTGCCAAATTATGTCTGTTGAAAAACTCCTCCGACAAAATCTAGCACCTATTACGTTATTGGAGAATTTACACCATGCCAACTGGCTTAGAAACTCCCAGCGAAGCAACACATACCAACAGTTTTCCATAAGGCCTTGCATGATTTCCTGCGCAAAGACAAGTAAGCCACAGCAAAGACCCCTTTTACGGACCCTTTTCTGTCAGTGGCCAAAAAATTTTCATGTAGGCCATCGCTTCTTGGCGGTGGATTCCCATATCACTATTTTTCTCTTTTTACATGATGCAGGTACGAGTGTTTGATTTTTGGTAAACACCGCTGATTGCACTTCACTTCTGCCAAGGCCATTCTCCAGGAGATGATATAGTCTGTCTAAATATGCTGACGTCCACCTTGCAGCTGCCAAAAAATCTGTGATACCAATATTCAGGTACGAAAACCTCATATTATCCTTTGAAAGGGACAAATATTACTGTAAGTTTCTCATTGCAGATGTCACATTACCAATCGTCTGCACATATTTCCTATCACGTTACCACATCCTGGATGATATTGGTGAGCGACGGATAGTCAATGCAGAATCTTACTCATGAATACCCCTTCAACCAGACCACTCCAATATAGGTCAACACATCAGCCCACCCACAGATGGCTGCGTCCTCCTTCTTACATCATATCCTGAAGTCTTCTGTCCAGAACATAGGCAAACACCCATGGTTCCTCCCAAATATAGTATTTATCACCTAATCAAGAAAACAGGGCCCCGGTGTTTGACCGATTAAGCCACCTGATACTAGATTGTCTGGTAGCTGATAAAAAAACCTTTTTCACAATGGAAGAATTGTATTTTTGCCAAAATGCTCCAAGCCGGTGGTTGTCACCCTTGCACATCTTTCAGAAGAATGATGGGTCACTACGCCTTTGTGGGGATTACAAGTGTATAATCATGCAAACAGATCCAGATCACTAGCCCCTCACAAACATCGCCAATGTGACCTCCTACTTGGAAAAAGAGGGGGTTTTCTCCTCTCTTGACCTCATAGCAGAGTATTATTAGGTGCATATTAACCCAGAAAACATCTCTAAGAACATCATTATTATTATTTTTATTACTTGCTAAGCTAAAACCCTAGTTGAAAAAGTAGGATGTTTCGAGCCTGGGGGCCCAGAAAAGGAAAATACCACAGTGAGGAAATGAAGCAAAGTAAATATAAAACATACTAAGAACAGTAACAACATTAAAATAAATATTTCCTAAATAAACTATATAAATTTTAACAAAAAAAGAGGAAGAGAAATTTCATAGAATAGTGTCCCCGAGCGTATCTTTAAGCAAGAGAACTCTATCCAAAGATAGTGTAAGACCACGGTAAAGAAGCTATGGCCCTGTCAAAGACTAGAGAACAATTGTTTGATTTTGGAGTGTCATACTCCCAAAAGAGCTGCTTATATAGCTAAAGAGTCTCTTATACCCTTACCATTTCAAAAGTAGCCACTAAACAATTACAGAGAAGTAGTTAACCCCTGTTTGAAAAAGCACTGTTTGTTAATCTCAGAGTTGTCAGGTGTATGAGAATAGAAGAGAATCTGTAAAGAATAGGCCACGCTATTCACTGCATGTGTAGGCAAATGGAAATGGAACCGTAACCAGAGAGAAGTATTCAGCATAGTACTGTCTGGCCAGTCAAAGGACCCCATAACTCTCCAGCAGTGTTATCTCAACGGGTGGCTGGGGCCCTGGCCAGCCTACTACCTACCCAACCACTTTGGTACAAACACCTTAAATTGCTCCTGTTTTGTCCTTCATAATGCTGGCGCCACTTTTAAATTCCTCATGGATTGCATTATAGGGGAACTACTCGTCTGTGTGAGTTGAGTGGATGACATACTTGTGTTCTCTTCCTTCAATATTTTGGTGCTCAACTGCCTAAAACTGGATGGCCTTGTGGTCTGGCACGATAAGTGTACTTTTTGTACCAATGGTGTATCATTCTTAGTGTACCTCATCACTCCAGGAGTAGTTCACCCCTTACCTGAGAAGGTACCAGCCCTTGGCTGTCAAAGTACTGTTAGAATGATTGAGCATGATCTACTATCATTACTGTTTCCTGCTAGCCATCAGCAATATTCTTGTGCTTCTTTATGCCTTCGTGAAGGGCAACCCAAAAGACCTGAAGCATTGTCCTCTTCAAGAATCAGCCTTCTTCAACGTAAAAAAGTGCCCTATTATCAGCTGCTGCTCTCACTTTTCTCATGCCACATGCAACTTCAAAGTAAAAAATGACCTATTATCAGCTGCTGCTCTCACTTTTCTCATGCCACATGCAACTCTCCTTTTCTCCACTGAAGTCAGCTACGTCATTATTGGTAGAGGACACAAGCGGGTCGTTAATAGCACCCCTAGCCCATTGGCCTTTGTCAGTAGAAAACTGTCCAATGTGAAATCTGGTTACTTCACCTATGACTGCAAAATAGTGGTGATGCATTTAGATGTCCATCACTTTTTCCACTTCTTGGAAGGTACGCCCTTCATCATTAGCAAAAACCAAAGGCTGCTAGTGCATGTCTTCAATCACCGTTCCGATGCCTGGTCCACCTATCCACGTTGACATATCTCCACAGGGGGTGAATACAACTGTACCCTTCAACACGTCCCTGGGAATAGGAATCCTGTCGATGAAGCCCTGTCAAGAAACACATTGCTTGCCATTGCCCTGAGATTGGATAACAACGCCTTAGCAGAGACCCAACGAAAAGATTCAGAGTACCAAATATGTAGGACATCCTGTATATCCCTCCGTTGAAAAGACTTCCCAATCAGCAACTCTAACGCCACCCTCATCTGTGATGTCAGTACTGATAGACAACATCCATGGATACCTGCTTACATGCACCAACAGGTGTTTGACTTCATAACAGCCTTTCACATCCCTCACACCGATCTACTGCGCACTTACTGTACAGAAGATGAATCTCATTTGGTAAGGCATTACTAAGGATGCTAAAGATTTGGTCCATATCTGTACTTCATGCGAACCTTCAAAAGTACATTGTCACACGTTCAAGAGTAGGAGCCTTTTTCCTGCTTCATTCATTTTGCTTACATTCATATTAATGTAGTATGTCCAGTACCTACATCACAAGGTTAAAGTTGCCAATTTATCATCATTGACTGCCATGGCCGCTTCATGTATATCTGCCTTACTCTCTGGGTGAATATACCTTTCTTGGTATCCCTGAGATTTTTCATTCTGACACGGGTACCACTTTCCACTCTCAATCATGGACATCATTAGTTAATCTCCTTGTCATTACCCTACATCAGACAACCACCTGCATCCCTGCATCCAAGTAAATGGTGGAACGTTTTCACTGTACCCTCAAAACAGCTTTGATGACCTGATGCATTAACTGTAACTGGTTTACTCAGGTTCCCTGTATTCTACTGGGACTAAAGACCAATCATAATGACAGCCTGGATTACTTGGCAACAGAAATGGTTCATGCCAATATGTTGCTTGTCCCTGCCAAATTATGTCTGTTGAGAAACTCCTCCGACAAATCTAGCACCTATATTACGTTATTGGAGAATTTACACCATGCCAACTGGCTTAGAAACTCCCAGCGAAGCAACACATACCAACAGTTTTCCATAAGGCCTTGCATGATTTCCTGCGCAAAGACAAGTAAGCCACAGCAAAGACCCCTTATACGGACCCGTTTCTGTCAGTGGCCAAAAACTGTTCAGGTAGGCCATCGCTTCTTGGCGGTGGATTCCCATATCACTATTTTTCTCTTTTTACATGATGCAGGTACGAGTGTTTGATTTTTGGTAAACACCGCTGATTGCACTTCACTTCTGCCAAGGCCATTCTCCAGGAGATGATATAGTCTGTCTAAATCTGCTGACGTTCACCTTGCAGCTGCCAGAAAATCTGCGATACCAATATTCAGGTACGAAAACCTCATATTATACTTTAAAAGGGACAAATATTACTGTAAGTTTCTCATTGCAGATGTCACATTACCAATCGTCTGCACATATTTCCTATCACGTTACCACATCCTGGATGATATTGGTGAGCGACGGATAGTCAATGCAGAATCTTACTCATGAATACCCCTTCAACCAGACCACTCCAATATAGGTCAACACATCAGCCCACCCACAGATGGCTGCGTCCTACTTCTTATATCATATCCTGAAGTCTTCTGTCCAGAACATAGGCAAACACCCATGGTTCCTCCCAAATATAGTATTTATCACCTAATCAAGAAAACAGGGCCCCGGTGTTTGACCGATTAAGCCGCCTGATTCTAGATTGTCTGGTAGCTGATAAAAAAACCTTTTTCACAATGGAAGAAATGTATTTTTGCCAAAATGCTCCAAGCCGATGGTTGTCACCCTTGCACATCTTTCTGAAGAATGATGGGTCACTACACCTTTGTGGGGATTACAGGTGTATAATCATGCAAACAGATCCAGATCACAAGCCCCTCACAAACATCGCCAATGTGACCTCATACTTGGAAAAAGAGAGGGTTTTCTCCTCTCTTGACCTCATAGCAGAGTATTATTAGGTGCATATTAACCCATAAAACATCCCTAAGAACATCATTATTGTTATTTTTATTACTTGCTAAGCGAAAATACTATTTGAAAAAGAAGGATGTTTTGAGCCTGGGGGCCCAGAAAGGGAAAATACCACAGTGAGGAAAGGAAGCAAAGTAAATATAAAACATACTAAGAACAGTAACAACATTAAAATAGATATTTCCTAAATAAACTATAAAAATATTAACAAAAAAAGAGGAAGAGAAATTTCATAGAATAGAGTCCCCGAGCGTATCTTTAAGCAAGAGAACTCTATCCCAAGATAGTGTAAGACCACAGTAAAGACGCTATGGGTCTGTCAAAGACTAGAGAACAATTTTTTGATTTTGGAGTGTCATACTCCCAAAAGAGCTGCTTATAATAGCTAAAGAGTCTCTTATACCCTTACCATTTCAAAAGTAGCCACTAAACAATTACAGAGAAGTAGTTAACCCCTGTGTGAAAAAGCACTGTTTGTTAATCTCAGTGTTGTCAGGTGTATGAGAATAGAAGAGAATCTGTTAAGAATAGGCCACGCTATTCACTGCATGTGTAGGCAAATGGAAAGGGAACCGTAACCAGAGAGAAGTATTCAACATAGTACTGTCTGGCCAGTCAAAGGACCCCATAACTCTCCAGCAGTATTATCTCAACGGGTGGCTGGGGCCCTGACCAGCCTACTACCTACCAAACCCACTTTGGTACGTACACCTTAAATTGCTCCTGTTTTGTCCTTCATAATGCTGGGGCCACTTTTAAATTCCTCATGGATTGCATTATAGGGGAACTACTCTTCTGTGTGAGTTGAGTGGGTGACATACTTATGTTCTCTTCCTTCAATGTTTTAGTGCTAAACTGCCTACAACTGGATGGCCTTGTGGTCTGGCACGATAAGTGTACTTTTTGTACCAATGATGTATCATTCTTAGTGTACCTCATCACTCCAGGAGTAGTTCACCCCTTACCTGAGAAGGTACCAGTCTTTCAGAGCTTCTCTAAGCCCTTGGCTGTCAAAGTCCTGTTAGAATGATTGAGCATGATCTACTATCATTACTGTTTCCTGCTAGCCATCAGCAATATTCTTGTGCTTCTTTATGCCTTCGTGAAGGGCAACCCAAAAGACCTGAAGCAGTGTCCTCTTCAAGAATCAGCCTTCTTCAACGTAAAAAAAATGCCCTATTATCAGCTGCTGCTCTCACTTTTCTCATGCCACATGCAACCCTCCTTTTCTCCACTGAAGTCAGCTACGTCATTGTTGGTGGAGGACTCAAGCGGATCGTCAATAGCACCCCTAGCCCATTGGCCTTCGTCAATAGAAAACTGTCCAATGTGAAATCTGTTTACTTCACCTATGACTGCAAAATAATGGTGTTGCATTTAGATGTCCATCACTTTTTCCACTTCTTGGAAGGTTTGCCCTTCATCATTAGCAAAAACCAAAGGCCGCTAGTGCATGTCTTCCATCACCGTTCCGATGCCTTGTCCACCCATCAACGTCGACATCTCTCCACGGGGGCTGAATACAACTGTACCCTTCAACATGTCCCTGGGAATAGGAATCCTGTCGATGATGCCCTGGCAAGAAACACATTGCTTGCCATTGCCCTGAGATTGGATAACAACGCCTTAGCAGAGACCCAACGAAAAGATCCAGAGTACCAAATATGTAGGACATCATTTATATCCCTCCGTTGAAAAGACTTCCCACTCAGCAACTCTAACGCCACCCTCATCTGTGATGTCAGTACTGATAGACAACATCCATGGATACCTGCTTACATGTGCCAACAGGTGTTTGACTTCATACACAGCCTTTCACATCCCTCACACCGATCTACTGCGCACCTACAGAAGATGAATCTCATTTGGTAAGGCATTACTAAGGATGCTAAAGATTCGGTCCATGTCTGTACTTCATGCGAACCTTCAAAAGTACATTGTCACACGTTCAGGAGTAAGAGCCTTTTTCCAGCTTCATTCATTTTGCTTACATTCATATTAATGTAGTAGGTCTAGTACCTACATCACAAGGTTAAAGTTACCTATTTATCATCATTGACTGCCATAGCCGCTTCATGTATATCTGCCTTACTCTCTGGGTGACGATACCTATTCTTAGTATCCCTGAGCTTTTTCATTCAGATACGGGTACCACTTTCCACTCTCAATCATGGACATCATTAGTGAATCTCCTTGTCATTACCCTACATCAGACAACCACATGCAGCACTGCATCCAAGTAAATGATGGAACGTTTTCACTGTAACCTCAAAACAGCTTTGATGACCTGATGCATTAACTGTAACTGGTTTACTCAGGTTCCCTGTATTCTACTGGGACTAAAGACCAATCATAATGACAGCCTGGATTTCTTGGCAACGGAAATGGTTCATGCCAATATGTTGCTCGTCCCTGCCAAATTTTGTCTGTTGAAAAACTCCTCCGACAAAATCTAGCACCTATATTATGTTGTTGAAGAATTTACACCGTGCCAATTGGCTTAGAAGCTCCCAACGAAACAACACATACCAACAATTTTCCATAACGCCTTGCATGATTTCCTGCGCAAAGACAACAGTAAGCCACAGCAAAGACCGCTTATACGGGCCCTTTTCTTTTGATCCGTTTAACAATGAAGAGGTTCTCACTTGACATTCCTGTCAAAGAAGACTAGATCTCCATTGATCACCTTAAACCTGCATATCTCCTGCGAAATAATTCGCCTACAGTGCTCTTTTTCATAGCCAAATACCCTATTTCACAAGTATGTGTTTTTTACGTGGCGAGTTGCACTATGTTCTGCACATGTTTCACACACACTCGTACAATGTAAGGGTATTTCTGATTTTATATATATATATCGTTTTCTCTTTGCACGGATATCACCCCGATTTAGCCTGCCTATTCATTAATTACTTTTTTGTTATTATGTGACCTTGCTAGGAACAGCCTGTATATAAACTAAAGAGCCGTTAAAATATAGTTAGTTGCATTCACCTCGCCTCTCAGTTATCACCTAATGGTACTCTCGCACACAAAGCAAGAAATGGTTTTTTTTTTCATTATTGTTGTTCCCAATAATTATTATATAATCGGACGAAGAAACATAAACCAAAAATTCTTATATTCTTATGTTTCTGTAATTCCTGTATGTTTCTGGAGCATGAAAAAGAGCATTTGATAAAAATAACTATTGTAGGGAATCAATTTTTAAGATTATTCTACTAAACTAAACTGATAATATAGCAGGAAACATAATCATTCAACGGGGCACAGATTCTTATTGTTGATGTTTTACATTTCATGCTATTGACAAAAGAGATATTTTTGGCATGTGCATAATACTGACATGAATAACCATGACAATTTTTGATCCACTTGCAATGATTTTTATCTTTCTAATAGCATTTAAGTACATTGACAGGTAAAAGGCGGTACTTCCTATAAAAAAAAATTGACGTATATCCTATCTATAAACATTTAGATGAAGGACTGAGTGAGTAAGAAAAAAAAAAGTTTTATACTAATTCTGATCAATATTACATAGTATTTGAATGTCTCTCAACCTTTGTTTTCTGGCACCCTTATCAAGCATTGACTTCTGGAAGGATTTTGTGCACTATTCATTCCAAATCCTCTTTGCTATATCTGGCAATGAGAGAGAGAGAGAGAGAGAGAGAGAGAGAGAGAGAGAGGAGAGAGAGAGAGAGAGAGAGAGAGAGAGAGAGCGTACCTATGTCATTTGGTTGTTGGTGTTTATGGAGACTTAAAAAAAAAAAACATCCTTTTTGTTACTGGTAACTTTTTAGAGGCATACCATGAAACGGAAAACAAAGGAATCTTCAGCCGTAAATATTTCCATTTTGGAAGCATCTCTTCCATGATAGAGGGATTTGTATCTCTCAATGGAATAAAGTCAGTTAGTGAATATTAATCATTTAAAGTGAAACTGTGCTCATAAAGTCTAGTAGATGACGATTTTTGTGAAAATGTATCTTCCAGAATCATGTGAAGGGGCTAAAATATTATGAAGGTGGAAATGGGTCAAAAGGTAATAAGAGGGGGAGGGAGAAGTGGTATATTAGGTAATTGATAAGAGGGAGAGAAAAAAGAGCTGCATCGGTAGGTAATAGACGATGAGTGAATAAAGGTGCATAATGGAGTAATATGTGGGAGAGGGAAAAAAGGTGCTTCTGAGGGTAATAAGAGAAAGAGGGAGAACTGGTGATCGCTGAGGCGATAAGATGTCGAATTAGAAAAGGCTTGCTGTGAGGTTTTCAGATGGGGAGGGAGAAGAGATGATTTAAGAGCAAATTAAACATTAAGGGAATTTTTTGCTCTTTCTTTTGTTCTTGCTATTGTTAATTCAAAGCAGAAATTTTAAAAATTATTTGCGAAGATATTTGCTTAAATTTTATTACAGGCAGTAAATGTTTTGCCCCCCATGAAACAAGTTAATATATTTCTGTGAAGAACAAGTTTATCCATTATGATAATTCAGATCTGAAATTTTTCTCCCAGCAGATTTCCAAATCTGCTGAGCTCCGTGAATCAAAGAGTTCATTGTCCATTACGTCCTATCTCAGCATCTAAAGAGATGAACTCTTGATGAATTTGGAATAGACGTCTGTGATGAATTGTATCATTTCCCCCCAAAAGTTTATGCACGCCATATTTGAGAAATAAAGACTTAATTAGCAACATGAATAGTAATATGAATACATGATATGAAATGAATTAGGGATTCCATTCTGTTTATATATTACCCTGTTGCTACTTTTGACTTTGGAGTGAATTCAGAGAGATTATTTATTCATGTAATTCTGTGCAATTTCCGCAGATCACTCAACATCTAGTGTTGCAATTCAATAAAGAGTTCCATTATGTAAATGATGGTAGATACTGGGACTAGATTCAAGTTAGATAAGGAATTATGATTAAATGGAATTTTATGTAGAACTCTTTCATTCTGCAAGCGGAAATGTGGAAAACATAACCGTTTGATAATCATGATTTTGTAAATATAGTTAAATTTTTCATAT
>NC_090744.1:58578344-58583344 GCF_036898095.1 Palaemon carinicauda | reverse complement strand
ACAGTGAAAGATGGAAATGGGAGGTTGTTAAAAGGAGAGGAGGCAAGGAAAAGATGGGCGGAATATTTTGAAAGTTTACTGAATGTTGAGGATAATAGGGAGGCAGATAAAATTGCTGTTGCAGGTGTTGAGGTGCCAGTGATGGGAGATGAGAATGAGAGAGAGATTACAATAGATGAAGTGAGGAGAGCACTAGATGAAACTAGAGTAGGAAAAGGGTCTGGTATGGATGGTGTGAGAGCTGAGATGTTGAAGGAAGGGGGTGTGACTGTACTTGAATGGTTGGTGAGATTGTTTAATACGTGTTTTGTGTTGTCAATGGTACCAGTAGATTGGGTTTGTGCATGTATTGTACCACTATATAATGGTAAGGGAGATGTGCATGAGTGTTGTAATTCAAGTAGTATTAGTTTGTTAAGCGTAGATGGAAAAGTGTATGGTAGAGTAATGATTAATAGGATCAAGGATAAAACAGAGAATGCAATCTTAGAAATACAGGATGGTTTTAGAAGAGGCAGGGGTTGTATGAATCAGATTTTTACAGTAAGGCAGATATGCGAGAAATATTTAGCAAAAGGTAAGCAGGTGTATGTTGCGTTTATGGATCTGGAGAAAACGTATGATAGAGTTGATAAGGAAGCAATGTGGAATGTGATGAGGTTATATGGAGTTGGAGGAAAGTTGTTGCAAGCAGTGAAAAGTTTCTACAAAGGTAGTAAAGCATGTGTTAGGATAGGAAATGAAGTGAGTGATTGGTTTCCGGTGAGAGTGCGGCTGAGACAGGGATGTGTGATGTCACCGTGGTTGTTTAACTTGTATGTTGATGGAGTGGTGAGAGAGGTGAATGCTCGAGTGCTTGGACGAGGATTAAAGCTGGTAGACCAGAATGACCACGAATGGGAGGTAAATCAGTTGTTGTTTGCGGATGATACTGTACTGGTTGCAGACTCAGAAGAGAAGCTTGGCCGATTAGTGACAGAATTTGGAAGAGTGTGTGAGAGAACGAAGTTGGGAGTTAATGTGGGTAAGAGTAAGAGGAATGTAGTGCAAGGTTGAATGTCATGTTGAATGGAGAGTTCCTTGAGGAAGTGGATCAGTTTAAGTACTTGGGGTCTGTTGTTGTAGCAAATGGGGGAGTAGAAGCAGATGTACGTCAGAAAGTGAATGAAGGTTGCAAAGTGTTGGGGTCAGTTAAGGGAGTAGTTAAAAATAGATGGTTGGTTATGAAGATTAAAAGAGTTCTATATGAGAAAGTGATTGTACCAACTGTGATTTATGGATCGGAGTTGTGGGGAATGAAAGTGACGGAGAGACAGAAATTGAATGTGTTTGAGATGAAGTTTCTAAGGAGTTTGGCTGGTGTTTCTAGAGTAGATAGGGTTAGGAACGAAGTGGTGAGAGTGAGAACGGGTGTAAGAAATAAGTTAGCAGCTAGAGTGGATATGAATGTGTTGAGGTGGTTTGGCCATGTTGATAGAATGGAAAATGGCTGTCTGCTAAAGAAGGTGATGAATGTAATAGTTGATTGGAGAAGTACAAGAGGAAGGCCAAGGTTTGGGTTGATGGATGGAGTGAAGGAAGCTCTGGGTGATAGGAGGATAGATGTGAGAGAGGCAAGAGAGCGTGCTAGAAATAGGAATGAATGGCGAGCGATTGTGACGCAGTTCCGGTAGGCCCTGCTGCTGCCTACGATGCCTTAGATGACCGCGGAGGCAGCAGCAGTAGGGGATTTAACATAATGAAGCTTCATCTGTGGTGGATAATGTGGGAGGGTGGGCTGTGGCACCCTAGCAGTACCAGCCAAACTCGGTTGAGTCCCTGTTTAGGCTGGAGGAACGTAGAGAGTAGAGGTCCCCTTTTTTGTTTTGTTTCATTTGGTGATGTCGGCTACCCCCCTAAATTGGGGGAAGTGCCTTGGTATATATATATATATATATATATATATATATATATACCAAGGCACTTCCCCCAATTTTGTGGGGTAGCCGACATCAACAAAGAAACAAAACAAAAAGGGGACCTCTACTCTCTACGTTCCTCCAGCTTAACCAGGGACTCAGCCGAGTTCAGCTGGTACTGCTAGGGTGCCACAGCGCAACCTCCCACATTATCCACCACAGATGAAGCTTCATAATGCAGAATCCCCTACTGCTGCTACCTCCGCGGTCATCTAAGGCACCGGAGGAAGCAGCAGGGCCTACCGGAACTGCGTCACAATCGCTCGCCATTCATTCCTATTTCTAGCACGCTCTCTTGCCTCTCTCACATCTATCCTCCTATCACCCAGAGCTTTCTTAACACCATCCATCCACCCAAACCTTGGCCTTCCTCTTGTACTTCTCCCATCAACTCTTACATTCATCACCTTCTTTAGCAGACAGCCATTTTCCATTCTCTCAACATGGCCAAACCACCTCAACACATTCATATCCACTCTAGCCGGTAACTCATTTCTTACACCGGTTCTCACCCTCACCACTTCGTTCCTAACCCTATCTACTCTAGATACACCAGCCATACTCCTTAGACACTTCATCTCAAACACATTCAATTTTTGTCTCTCCATCACTTTCATTCCCCACAACTCCGATCCATACATCACAGTTGGTACAATCACTTTCTCATATAGAACTTTCTTTATATTCATGCCCAACCCTCTATTTTTTACTACTCCCTTAACTGCCCCCAACACTTTGCATCCTTCATTCATTCTCTGACGTACATCTGCTTCCACTCCACCATTTGCTGCAACAACTGACCCCAAGTACTTAAACTGATCCACCTCCTCAAGTAACTCTCCATTCAATATGAAATTAAACCTTGCACCACCTTCCCTTCTCGTACATCTCATAACCTTACTCTTACCCACATTAACTCTCAAATTCCTTCTCTCACACACCCTTCCAAACTCTGTCACTAGTCGGTCAAGCTTCTCTTCTGTGTCTGCTACCAGTACAGTATCATCCGCAAACAACAACTGATTTACCTCCCATTCATGATCATCTTCGCCTACCAGTTTTAATCCTCGTCCAAGCACTTGAGCATTCACCTCTCTCACCACTCATCAACATACAAGCTAAACAACCACGGCGACATCACACATCCCTGTCTCAGCCCCACTCATACCGGAAACCAATCGCTCACTTCATTTCCTATTCTAACACATGCTTTACTACCTTTGTAGAAACTTTTCACTGCTTGCAACAACCTTCCACCAACTCCATATAACCTCATCTCATTCCACATTGCTTCCCTATCAACTTTATCATATGCTTTCTCCAGATCCATAAACGCAACATACACCTCCTTACCTTTTGCTAAATATTTCTCGCATATCTGCCTAACTGTAAAAATCTGATTCATACAACCCCTACCTCTTCTAAAACCACCCTGTACTTCCAAGATTGCATTCTCTGTTTTATCCTTAATCCTATTAATCATTACTCTACCATACACTTTTCCAACTACACTCAACAAACTAATACCTCTTGAATTACAACACTCATGCACATCTCTATTACCCTTATATAGTGGTACAGTACATGCACAAACCCAATCTACTGGTACCATTGACAACACAAAACACGTATTAAACAATCTCACCAACCATTCAAGTACAGTCACACCCCCTTCCTTCAACATCTCAGCTTTCATCTAGTGCTCTCCTCACTTCCTCTATTGTAATCTCTCTTACATTCTCATCTCCCATCACTGGCACCTCAACACCTGGAACAGCAATTATATCTGCCTCCCTATTATCCTCAACATTCAGCAAACTTTCAAAATATTCTGCCCACCTTTTCCTTGCCTCCTCTCCTTTTAACAACCTTCCATTTCCATCTTTCACTGTCTCTTCAATTCTTGTGCCAGCCTTCCTTACTCTCTTCCCTTCTTTCCAAAACTTCTTCTTATTCTCTTCATATGACTGACCCAGTCCCTGACCCCACCTCAGGTCAGCTGCCCTCTTTGCCTCACGTACCTTGCGCTTTACTTCCATATTTTTCTCTCTATATTTTTCATACTTCTCTATACTATTACTCTGCAGCCATTCTTCTAAGGCCCTCTTTTTCTCTTCCACTTTTACCTTCACTCCTTCATTCCACCATTCACTGCCCTTCCTCATGCTGCCTCATACAACCTTCTTGCCACATACATCACTTGCAATCCCAACAAAATTTTCTTTTGCTAACTTCCACTCCTCCTCTAAATTACCAGTTTCTCTTACCCTCACTTCGTCATATGCCATTTTCAACCTTTCCTGATATTTACTTTTTACCCCCGGTTTTATCAACTCTTCAACCCTCACTAGCTCCCTTTTACATCCACCTACTCTATTCCCCCACTCTTTTGCTACAACTAATTTTCCTTCCCCCAAAAAATGATCAGACATACCGTTAGCCATACCCCTAAACACGTGCACGTCTTTCAATGTTCCAAACATTCTTTTAGTTATCAACACATAATCCATTAATGCCCTTTCTACTACTCTTCCATTTGCCACTCTTACCCATGTATACTTATTTTTATCTTTCTTTTTAAAAAAGCTAGCACTTATTACCATCTCTTGTTCAACACACATATCTACCAGTCTCCCACTACTCTCATTTTCACCTGGTACGCCATACTTCCCAATGACACCTTCTACCTCTCCAGCGCCCACTCTAGCATTTAAGTGACCCATGACAACTACATAATTCCTTCTACCCAGTCCTTTTACACACCTAGTTAATTCATTCCAGAACTCATTCCGCTCTTCTTCACTTTTCTCACTACCTGGCCCATACGCACTGACAAACGCCTAACATTCCCTACCCAACCTAACCCTTACCCACATTAACCTAGATGATATCTCCTTCCATTCCACTACTTTACCTGTCATCCATTCACTCAGCAATAAAGCCACACCCTCTCTCGCTCTTCCCCTTTCAATCCCAGACACTCTACCAAACATTTCACCAAACATCACTTCACCCTTTCCTTTCATCTTTGTCTCACACAAG
>NC_090744.1:58568344-58570844 GCF_036898095.1 Palaemon carinicauda | reverse complement strand
TCCATCCCAACAAATGTACATACCAGAAACTGAGACTTTCAGAACTTGACCACTTTTGTCACGGCTTTCATGGCACCCAAGAGTCCATGGTAGTTTAATTTCTTGTGTGTTCTTTTGCCTTTTTATTGCTTTGGCGTGACCTAAAAAAAAAAAGAGACATCAAAAGTCACTTCAATGTTCAAAACATCATTTTCATCGGGATCTCCATAATCTTTTTCTCTTAAATATCTCTTCAAATCATTGACATTTTTTACTAATATTTATCAAAATAAGTGTTGATCTCCCTAAATGAATAGTCACAATATCAGGTATAGGCACCTGCTGACATTACTCTTTGCCTAAAAAGTCCCTTACTTTTACGAGTTCTTGCCGCCCTATTACATTGGCTAACGATCTATATACATCTGAAGTCACTTCACTAAATGGTTCCTGTTTAGCCAATCTCTAATTCATTGGCTGTTACACTTCCATAAATGTGCACTTCTAAATCAGTATCCAATCGGTTCGTCAATAAATCAAAATCCACCTTTCCTATATGATGGAGTATTTTGCCTTTGTAAACTTGACGCTATTTTCTGTAATTTACACCGCTATGGAGGTGAATTATCATCATATTTACGCAAACCAACCAGTTATATTGCTTGGAAAATTTGCATGCAAGAGGGGTGCAGTCTCAGACTCAGTATCACTCACAGTTCAATCAGCGGATGTTGCTGGAATGGGGTCGTATTTGAATCATGTGATGCAAAAGGGATGGTATTGTAGCTCTAATCAACTGATGCTAATGGAATTGGGTCTGAAGGGAACGAGTTGCATACCTCTGTTAATATAGAATACGAGGAGGAGAAACGAGAAGAGGGTGTGGTAGGTTCTATTGTATCTTCACATTTTACAAATCCCCCAATGTCATGGAGGGCTTTCTTTGCTGACCACCTCTTGGTCAAGCCAGCCATGAAATTTTAAAAGAACGATTACATCAACGCATTATTTGACAGTTTATGATGCAGAAAATAACAAGTAAATGAATAAATATACACATACACACAAACGTGCACACAAACATACACGCAGAGACGCAGAGACACACACACACACACACACATATATATATATATATATATATATATATATATATATATATATATATACATATATATATATATATATATATATATATATATATATATATATGTATATATATATATTTATATATATATATATATATATATATATATATATATATATATATATATATATATATATATATATATATATATATATATATACGTATATATATATATATATATATATATATATATATATATATATATATATATATATATATATATATATATATATATATATATATATATATATATATATATATATATATATATGTATATATATATATATACATATATATATATATATATATATATATATATATATATATATATATATATATATATTTATATATATATATATATATATATTTGGGCTCAGGCCATGTCGTCCTGATGGAAGGTTCCTTTAAGTTTTTTCCTACGGTATATTTGACTACAGTGATATTCCCATAGAATTAAACTTAAGGTCTCTTGAATTCTAACTCCTTGCGTGAATATCCATAAAGTTTCCTTTTAGGATATCGCATAATATCAGGGGACGTATTCTTGACACGCCGCATAGCAATGTGCACCCCGCATAGCGTTTACGTTTCGAGGGGTAAAAGTGGCAAAATAAAAGAAGAGCCGTTAATCAGATTACCTTCCTCCGTTACTGTTTGAGTACTCAGATGGCGCCATAATCGCCGCCATCTTTATTCTTTTTTCTGTAGCGATTTCGCTCGGTGGTTTTCCCAGTGCTCTCTCGTAATTTGGATTTATAATGCAATCTCCAGCCTCTTCTACCTCTGGAAAGTTGAGTATTTGATTCTTATGCTGTATAAATTTAGCTCTGGCCGTAAAGTAAAAAATTGAATTGAATAAACTATTTTTTTGGTCAGAGCTATTGCCTGGACCGGAGGCGTCTTCGTTGCTATCATTCGTAACGCATGAGTTATTTAGTTAGCCAGAACGACTTTCCCAGTATAATAGCTTAAATAAGTGTAATTAGCTATTTAGTGTTCATTGCTAGGAATTAACCATATTTTTACGATATTATTCACATTAGTTTCAGCGATTTAGGTAGCCGATCTTGTTTACGCTAGGCTTCCTAGCCTAGGCATCATAGTTTACTTTCTTGCATGATATAATAATTGTTCCTGGTGCTAATAAATTTAAATGAAGATATAAGGTAATTTATAAATGTAAGATATATTGATTGCATATAAAATTTCCTCATCTAAGATAGTATACAAGAGAGATTCGATGAGTTAGGTAGTCGATCTCACTGTCACTAGGCTAGTAGCCTAGGGGCTTTATTATACTTTCATACAATCTCCCCGGTGATCCTCATATATAGTGTAATCCCTCCTTCCCTCTGAGTGTAGCCTAAGGCTACA
>NC_090744.1:58543344-58550844 GCF_036898095.1 Palaemon carinicauda | reverse complement strand
CTAGACCTAGAGACCTAAGATGTTACCGTTATACATCTTTTCAACTAACTATAAACTATGTTAGAGCTTCCTGCCCCCTACAGGGAAGAGTCCTACTAGACTCTGGAAAAGTCTCGAAGAGTACATATACCTATGTATGAATACCAGGCAAGCTAATATAGTGGTCTCGCCCTATATTAAGTAAAGCATAGTTTGTAAAGAACCACTGCGTCAATATGAAATATTGACCAGTAATCCGCACAATACTTGTATTGGACAAAGGTTTATATCCGCATAGGAAGAAACTAATAAAACCTCCCATTAGGGTACTACATAAACCAATGCAACATAGCTTGCTTAAAAGAACAATTCTATTAGAATTATCCCAGATAAGGTACATAGAATAAATGCTCAATTATACCAATAAATTGACACAGGTGAAAGAGACGCAAGGTTCTCAAGAACAAGTTTATTGACAGACAATAAATAGACAGGTTAACAACAATTATATATATATATATATATATATATATATATATATATATATATATATATATATATATATATATATATATATATATATATATATATATATATATATATATATATATATATAAAGAGAATAACCCAGAACTTTAAGCATAAGTCTGATAGTAAACAGAACTTGTTTATCTGAAAGAAAAAACATTAAATGCCACTTTTTTAAGATACCGAGGTATCAAGTCATAAAAGTCTGTATTACAAATCAATCACATTAGTGTTAGAAACGCTCGGCACACATGTCTGCACTTATGCTAGGTTCACCTTTGAAAAAGGAACAGTCTATGTGGGCACTCGGTGCCCTCATTTAGTTTGTAGTACAGTATGTACCTACACACTCACCCTGGACTTAATCGTCCCAATTAAGACCACTGTTCCTTGCAGAGTTAAACAGTAGGGTTAACCACACGACCCACTGCTACCACAGATCTCTTTAGTTCCTCTACTTGCTTCGCATAGTGGCGAAAGAACACTCTGGAAGACTTCCAGCCAGTGTATGAACGGAGATGTTCAAAATCCATACAATTAAAGAAATTTAGGGATGAGGCAACTTTCCTCGGATCGTGACCTGCGGGTGTACTGTCAGGATCCGCTCTGCGAATAAAATATGTGATTTTCGCTCTGAGTTGATTCAGAGATAAATTTGAGCCTGATGTTTCTCCCCTGAATAGTGACCACCCTTGAAGTCTGAAGTTCTACGAAGATAGACCTTTAGGCATTCTACTGGACATAGAGATGCATCTTCTTTCAGAGGGCAGATTCTCCAGGGACCCCACCTGTTGGTGGGTAACTCATTCTTGGCAAGAAACGTAGGATCCGGAAACAGGTTCAGTTCCCCCCCATCCACGAACTGAACACGACCTGCCTCTCTCGAGAGGGCTACGATCTCACTAACCCTGGCCCCGGACGCGAGTGCAAATAGGAAAATAACTTTTTGTGTCAAATCCTTTAACGCACATTCTTCATTGCTCAACAGGGAGGTGAAATGAAGAACTTTGTCTAAAGACTATGAAATGGGCTTTGGAGGTGCTGAAGGTCTGAGCCTAGCGCAGGCTTTCGGAACTTTATTAAAGATCTCGTTACCTAGGTCGATCTGGAAGGCATATAAAATGGGTCTCATCAAAGCAGACTTACACACTGAAATCGTGTTAGCTGCCAACCCTTGACCATGGAGGTGGATGAAGAAAGATAAGCAGAAGTCTGTCGAGATCTCCTGCGGATTCTTCGCCTTTACAAAGGCCACCCATTTTCTCCAAGATGACTCATATTGCCTTTTAGTCGATTTGCACTTATATTCCTCTAGGAAGTCTATGCTGGCTTTCGAAATCCCGAAACGCTTTCCCACCGCAAGGGAGAGAAAATCATGAGCTGCAGGATCCGGGTTTTCTGTAATGAAGCGCAGACAGTCGACTTCTGGACTCGCTGGGTCAGAACTGGATGTGGTAGCGGCACAAACTTCAGCTGTAGTTCCAACGCCAAGGGGAACCACATGCTGTTCGGCCACTTGTGGGCCACTATTGCCGCTACCCCCTTGAAGGATCTCAGTTTGTTGAGGACCCTCAACAGAAGGTTGTGAGGGGGGAACAGATAAATCCTGGACCATCTGTTCCAGTCGAGGGACATCGCGTCCACTGCTTCCGCTAAGGGGTCCTCGTACGGGGACACGTACAGGGGCAACTTCTTGTTGTCTTCCGTCGCAAAGAGGTCTATCTGCAGTTCTGGGACTTGATTCAGAATGAAAGAGAATGATCCTGCATCTAAGGACCATTCCGACTCTATCGGTGTGAACCTGGATAGAGCGTCCGCTGTCACGTTGCGGACTCCTTGAAGGTGAACTGCCGACAGGTACCACTTCTTCTTTTCCGCCAATCGGAAAATGGCCAACATCACCTGGTTGAGAGGTGGTGACCTCGACCCTTGTCGATTCAAGCATCTCACAACCACCTCGCTGTCCATCACCAATCTTATGTGGATCGAGTGACGCGGGGAGACTTTCTTTAAGGTAAGGAGCACTGCCATAGCTTCTAGAAAGTTTATGTGAAAGGTCCTGAATAGCTTGGACCAAGTCCCCTGGACTTTTTTCCGATGAGAGTGACCTCCCCATCCCTCCTTTGAGGCGTCTGAGTGAATCGTCATCGACGGGGGAGGTGGCTGAAGAAGAACCGACTTCTTTAGATGTCTGGCTTGGGACCAAGGCCTGAGAAGAGTACTTAGCCGAGGCGGCACTGGTCTTCTCAGATCTCTTCGCGCGTTTGATGCATACCTTCTCCAAACTCCGGTTGCATCCTTTAGTTGTGCTCTTAGCACTGGGTCTGTCACCGAAGCAAACTGGAGAGAGCCTAGTACCTTCTCCTGTTCGCGTCTTGATATCCTTTCGGAATCTAGAAGTCTCTTGACAGAACCCACTATCTCCTTCCTTTTCTTCGCCGGGATGGAGAAACAGTGTGACAAAAGGTCCCAGTGGATTCCCAGCCACTGGAACTTTTGAGATGGAGAAAGTCGAGACTTTTTTCTGTTGATCTTGAAGCCTAGGTACTCTAGGAACTGGATCACCTGACTGGAAGCTTGCAAGCATTCTGTCTCGGATGCTGCCCACACCAGCCAGTCGTCCAGGTAGGCTACTACCTGAATTCCCTTTAGGCGTAATTGTTTGAGAGCTGCGCTCGCCAGCTTTGTGAAAATCCTTGGGGCTATGTTTAGCCCGAATGGCATGGCTCTGAAGGCGTATAGTCTCCGTTGTAGCCTGAACCCTAGGTAGGGGGAGAGTCGACGGCTGATTGGAATGTGCCAATAGGTGTCTGACAAGTCTATAGAGACTGAGTATGCCCTCTTGGGCAGTAAGGTCCTTATGTGTTGCAGTGTTAGCATTTTGAATTTGCAATTCACTATGAACTTGTTGAGTGGCGACAAGTCCAGAATGACTCTGAGCTTTTCCGAGTCTTTCTTTGGAACACAAAACAGCCTCCCTTGGAATTTGATGGACTTCACCTTTCGGATCACCTTTTTCTCCAACAGTTCTTGAACGTACTCCTCCAGAACGGGGGTGGAGTGTTGGAAAAACCGAAGGCACGGGGGTGGAGTGCTGTACCAGCTCCAGCCCAGTCCATTCTTGAGTAGGCTGTGGGCCCAGGGATCGAAGGTCCAACGATCCCAAAATTTCATCAGTCTCCCTCCTACCGGTATCATTTCACTTGGACTGCCGTCCTGAGGTCTTGCCTCCCTGACCACGACCACCCCTGAATACCCTTCCCCTTGAGGAGCGCCTAGACGAGCCTCTGGCTGCTCCTCTAGGCTTTGCTCGAAAGGAAGAAGACTGTCCCTCGAACGTTGGGGTGAATGCCGTGGACTGACCCGGCGCAGCCTGGGGTACCCACTGAAAAGTGGTCGGGGTTTGTGCCACCATCTGGGGCACTGGAGGCAATGGCAATTGCAGTTGCTGTTGCTGTCTAGAGGGCTTGGCTGGCCGAGACGGTAGCCTAGTCCTCATATTCTTCCTCTTTGGTTGAGGACCCTCATCCGGGGAAGACTTTCTTTTGATAGCCAGGCCCCACTTCTGGAGAAGGTTTCTTTTCTCCACGGTGGCCTTATCAACAACTTCTTTGACCACATCGGTAGGGAAAAGGTCTTTTCCCCAAATGTTGGAGGAGATTAACTTCCTTGGCTCGTGCCTCACCGTAGCCCCGGTGAACACGAACTCCCTACAAGCTCTCCTCGCCTTGACGAAGCCATAAAGGTCCTTCGTCACTGTGGCTAGGTGAGTCTTAGCCACCACCATGAACATTTCATGGACCTTGGGGTCACTTGCCATCGTCTCAAGAGTAGTCTGAAGAGACATTGAGGCAGCCAGTCTTTCTTTTGTCTCGAACTCTCTTCGTAAAAGAAAGTCAGACAGCTTGGGGAGGTCCTCGCCGAATTGCCGTCCGGCAATATCAGCCGCCAACTTTCCCACTGAGAACGTCAGATGGACGTCTTTTCAGTCTTTGTGGTCCATAGGCAAGGCCAGCGACAAGGGTTTACACTCCTCCAGGGAGGGGCAAGGCTTGCCGGCCTCGACTGCCTTTAGGACAGCCGCAAACCCTTTCTGTAAAAAGGGGAAGGCTCTAGCAGGAGAGGACACAAAGGAAGGGAGCTTCTTGCTCAATGCAGCTACCTTCGAGTTAGAGAAGCCCCTCTCCTTCATCGAGGATGAAAGTAGAGCTTGAGCCTTAGCGTGGTCCATGACTATGACCTTCTTCGGCTCTGTCTCCTCCCTTGAAGCTGGTTCTTTTCTCAGCCGGACATAGCAGTCCGGATATGATGCCTTGCTGGGCCAGAATTCCACCTCCTCTAAGGGAACTGAACCCAGCTTATCCGATATGACGATCTTTCCAGTCATCATCAGCATGTGCTCAGCATACCTCCATGGGCTAGCATCTGAGCACAAGGGAAGGTCTTTCACATTGAGCCTTTTCCGGGGCCCATGTGAATCTGCAAGGCACTGCATCCGCAGTTCCATAGCAGCCGCCTTCTCCTGATTCTCCTTCTGCATTTGTTGGATCATTCCAACAATCGAAGAGAGGGCCTGTCCCAGCTCTACTGGGAGACCGGCCGATGTTGAGGGAATAGGCTCCGGAATCTGAACCGGAGTAGCCGACACCTCGTCGACCTCTTCCTCTACGACGTCCGGGGCTTGAACTTCATCCTGACCTTCTGCCAGGAGGTCTTCTTCCAAACGCTCGTCCACGTCAGACATCCTGTCATCTAACTGGATGTCTTGCATCGCGACCGCGACTCCAGCATCCACCTGGATCTGATCTTGGGGGATCTCCTCTTAAGGCTGCGGAATCACTGCATCAGCTGATGCCTTAGGGAAAAGATACGCCCTCATCTCCTCACTTGGAAGATAAGGGCCAGAGGTGTTCTTTTGGAAGCCCCTTACCCAAGTACGAAGCTTCTCCCTTGCTATATCCCTTGATTCCGCCGTCCTAGGGGAATCAAAAGCCTCAGTAATCAGATTAGTGCACGCAGTACATACCTGAGGGGTCCCAATACTGGAGATCATCCTTGGAGACAGCGCATGCTGCGTGTCTCCTACAAAACTCATGTCCGCAGAGGTATTTGATGCGGACGTTGCAGAAAACATTTCCGCACTTCGGAGGGTTGTTCTATAAAGAGAAGAAATTTCCATGAGTATCAAGTGAACTATGTATCACTGGATATGCATAGTATAGCATAACAATTCATATATATATATACTAGGTCCAGATGTAGAACGACGTACAGTACTGTAATGGCTAGGCCATTACGGAGATAGAGGGGGAAGGGACAAGCGGGTCCTACCAACCTTGCTTTAGTGATGGATCACCCGCAGCCAAGAAACTTATCTTAGCCTAAGGGAGATCTAAGGGGGGAGGCCAGCAATACTTGCCAGCTCCCAGAGCACCAAAGCAAGGAAGGTGTTGCTACTCCCAGGGAAAGAAACTCATCCTCCCCCTAAGAACGCAACAAGGACTAGTCTGGTAGATCACAAAAGAAGGAATCATATCCACAGAAACCTTCGGTAGTGACCTAAGGAGGCTAAGCCACCTTTGTCTGTGTCAGGCCAGCGAGGGAGACTCTACCCCAAGCCAGACAAACACAGACTCAGACTAAAAAACTCTGTTGTTCTGTCCCTCTTTGAACCAGACTTACTGGAACAGGAAGGTACAGTAACACCCCAGTATAGTTTTATCGAAAATTGATTCGGAAAAAACCACTTAGGGATAAGCCCAAGGCTTAAACAGAGGGAAAGGGATTGCATACCTTCTCCGAAGAAAAGAAAGCAACCGGGGAGTATGAGAAAGTATACTAAGGCTCCATAAGCAACTTAGCCTAGGCACCAAGAGAATCGATTACCTAAATCACCAAAACTCACTCGTATACTATCTTGGAAATATTCCACACAATCTTAAATGTATAAAACATAGCCTAAAGCTTCAATAAAATTTTTACTACATTCGGAAAAACCAAAATCATGCATGAAGTACTAGGACCAAACGACTAGGCTACATGGCCTAGCGTAGGCCAGAATGGCGAATACTTCGCCAAAATAATACTAAGCACGAAAGGAAATCCTGTGTATTGCAAAATAGCTAAAATTTATTAAAGCAAAACAACCGGGAATGTCGCTCTGACTAACTAAACTTATACCTAGCGAGCGACAGCGTCCATGACGCCTCCGGTAGGCTACGGCTCTTGTATCAAATATTAATCCTATTAATCACTCAAAAATTTACCAAGAGCCTACATTTATACATAAAAGACATTGTACTCAACTTATCAGAGGCCGACGAAGACTGAGAAGCCATGAAAAGTAGAATAAATCCAAGATTTGCGAGAAACACAGGAAAAAACACCGAGTTGTTAAGCTACGCAAAAAGGAATACAGATGGCGCCAGGATTGGCGCCAGGCACGCATACGAATCGGGAGATAGGGAGCCTTGGGAGCAGCTCCCCCTTTTTCTTTCCCGAATTCGTTTCTTGCCAATCGCCCCCTGCGAGATGAAATCTCTGTTCGGGATGCAGATTGCCATGTGGCGTGTCAAGAATATGTCCTCTGATATGTCGCGATATCCCTTTCAGGAGGGATATTCGCTCCAGGAGTTAGAATTCTGGTACCTTAAGGTAAATTCTCTGGGAATATCGCCGTAGTTGTAATATACCCTAGGAAGCTACCCTATAGGAACTTCCATCAGGACGACATGTCTTGAGCCCAAAAATATATATATATATGCATATATATATACTGTATATATATATATATATATATATATATATATATATAAATATATATATATATATATATATATATATATATATATATATATATATATATATATATATATATATATATATATATATATATATATATATATATTATATATTATTACTATCCAAGCTATAACCCTAGTTGGGAAAACAAGATGCTATAAGCCCAGGGGCTCCAACAGGGAAAAATAACCC
>NC_090744.1:58530844-58535844 GCF_036898095.1 Palaemon carinicauda | reverse complement strand
AAAGGTAAATCATAAGCATCTAAAATACCCGACAGGAAATCCAATAAGTCATCAACCGGCACTTTGGTAAACAATGAAGTTACATCAAAACTTACTAATCTATGTCTAGACGTAAGGTTAACTTTTTGTAATTTTTCGCAAAGATCAACAGAATTTTTTATATGAGAGGTTGAAATAGATCCTAAGATCGGGGAAAGTAATTTGACTAAATATTTTGATAATTTATAGTTAATAGAACCTGTAGCACTGATAATTGGTCTGATTGGATATCCTGTTTTATGGGTTTTAATTAAACCATATAAATAAGGCAAAGACGGACCAGTAGAGATAAAGGCATTAATTAAGGATTTTTCTTGTTTTAAGATAGATTTTAAGTTTTTATTAAAATCTTTGATGACCTCGTCTAAGGGATTAACTCTCAATTTTATGTAAGTTGAAACATCAGATAAAAGTACATACATCTTTTCTAAATAAGTTGTTTTGTTCATAATAACTAATACATTAGCTTTGTCTGCTTTTGTAATATGTAATTCACAGTCAATTTCCCTAAACGGTTTTTAACAGCCTTAAAATCCTTGAAAAATGACTGTGAATTACATATTACAAAAGCAGACAAAGCTAATGTATTAGTTATTATGAACAAAACAACTTATTTAGAAAAGATGTATGTACTTTTATCTGATGTTTCAACTTACATAAAATTGAGAGTTAATCCCGGTTGATGACTTATTGGATTTCCTGTCGGGTATTTTAGATGCTTATGATTTACCTTTATCAACCCATACTATTATTGAGCTTATTTGTTTGTGCATTAAAAAATGTAAATTTAGTTTTAATGGAGATTTCTATGAACAGGTTTTTGGTATGGCTATGGGTAATCCTCTGTCCCCACTTTTATCCAACATATATATGGAATTTTTTGAATCTAGATTAATCCCTTCAGTGTGGTCTTCCCAAATTGTGTGGTATCGATATGTTGATGATGTTCTAGGTATTTTAGAAGAAAATTTTAATCTTGAGGGCTTTGTTTCAATCATTAATTCATTAGTACCATCAATAAAATTCACTATAGAAAATGAAGAAAATAACCGTATCCCATTTTTAGACGTTTTAATAGTTAGAGAAACAGATAAATTTAAGTTTTCCATATATAGAAAGCCTACAAATAATTTTTCATATGTACATTTTTACTCCGGTCACTCTAAAAATATTAAGCATTCAGTTTTTTCCTCCATGTACCTTAGGGCATTGAGAATTTGTAGCCCAGATTACATTGAGGAGGAGTTCACTAAAATAGAAAAAATTGCAACAGATCTTTGTTATCCTAAATATTTCTTAGAAAAATGTATGAATAAGGCTAAGAAAACATTTTATAGTGTCCAATTAGAGAGAAAGGAAACAATTAATAATATGCTTTGTTTGCCATTTCATGTTTGTTTTTTAGATGTTATACCCCTTTTGAAAAAACTAGACATTTCTGTAGTGTTTAAATATAATTGTACATTAAAAAACATGTTAATTAAGAATAGTTCTGGAAATGATAATAATGTAATATATAGCATTCCTTGTTCAGAGTGTAACCTATTTTATGTTAGCCAAACATCAAAAAGTATACCAGTCAGATTAAAACAACATCAGGTGGCCGTCTCCAGGGGTTCTCTTAATAATGCCTTGGCCTCCCACTGGTTAGGGTCAAGTCACAGAATTGGCTGGTCAAAGACGGAAAAAGTAATCCATGTAAATGACTATTTCCAAAGGAATTTTGTTGAATCATTTTTAATCTCCTGTACTCAAGGTGGAAATTTGAATCTAAGCCCAGGTCTGTTTTCCGTTAATCCAGTATTATCCTTTTATCTAAAATCTGACTTCTCCGGAATTATTAAGAAACTGACAGCTGTTGGATCCCCTTCTCCAGTATAAATACGATGTCTTTGTATATGTATTCTCATTGCTGAGTTTGATAATGTCCTGAGTGGATGAAAGTACTAGCTCCAATCAAGTCTTTTTCATTTTTCCTTTCGTGGCTATAATACACAACATATATATATATATATATATATATATATATATATATATATATATATATATATATATATATATATATATATGTATGTGTGTGTGTGTGTTTGTGTGTGTGTGTGAAGAGGAAGAGCGGAATGAATTGTGGAATGAATTAAATTGGTGTGTAGAAGGACCAGGTAGAAGGAATTATGTAGTTGTCATGGGTGACTTAAATGCTAGAGTGGGCGCTGGAGAGGTAGAAGGTGTCATTGGGAAGTATGGCGTACCAGGTGAAAATGAGAGTGGTGAGAGACTGGTAGATATGTGTGTTGAACAAGAGATGGTAATAAGTGCTAGCTTTTTTAAAAAGAAAGATGAAAATAAGTATACATGGGTAAGAGTGGCAAATGGAAGAGTAGTAGAAAAGGCATTAATGGATTATGTGTTGATAACTAAAAGAATGTTTGGAAGATTGAAAGACGTGCACGTGTTTAGGGGTATAGCTAACGGTATGTCTGATCATTTTTTGGTGGAAGGAAAATTAGTTGTAGCAAAAGAGTGGGGGAGTAGAGTAGGTGGATGTAAAAGGGATCTAGTGAGGGTTGAAGAACTAATAAAACCGGGGGTAAAAAGTAAATATCAGGAAAGGTTGAAAATGGCATATGACGAAGTGAGAGTATGAGAAACTGGTAATTTAGAGGAGGAGTGGAAGTTAGCAAAAGAAAATTTTGTTGGGATTGCAAGTGATGTATGTGGCAAGAAGGTTGTTGGAGGCAGCATGAGGAAGGGCAGTGAATGGTGGAATGAAGGAGTAAAGGTAAAAGTGGAAGAGAAAAAGAGGGCTTTTGAAGAATGGCTGCAGAGTAATAGTATAGAGAAGTATGAAAAATATAGAGAGAAAAATGTGGAAGTAAAGCTCAAGGTACGTGAGGCAAAGAGGGCAGCTGACCTGAGGTGGGGTCAGGGATTTGGTCAGTCATATGAAGAGAATAAGAAGAAGTTTTGGAAAGAAGTGAAGAGAGTAAGGAAGGCTGGCGCAAGAATTGAAGAGACAGTGAAAGATGGAAATGGAAGGTTGTTAAAAGGAGAAGAGGCAAGGAAAAGGTGGCCGGAATATTTTGAAAGTTTGCTGAATGTTGAGGATAATAGGGAGGCAGATATAATTGCTGTTCCAGGTATTGAGGTGCCAGTGATGGGAGATGAGAATGAGAGAGAGATTACAATAGAGGAAGTGAGGAGAGCACTAGATGAAACGAGAGTAGAAAAAGAATCTGGTATGGATGGTGTGAAAGCTGAGATGTTGAAGAAAGGGGGTGTGAATGTACTTGAATGGTTGGTGAGATTGTTTAATATGTGTTTTGTGTTGTCAATGGTACCAGTAGACTGGGTTTGTGCATGTATTGTACCACTATATAAGGGTAAGGGAGATGTGCATGTGTGTTGTAATTCAAGAGGTATTAGTTTGTTGTGTGTAGTTGGAAAAGTGTATGGTAGAGTAATGATTAATAGGATTAAGGATGAAACAGAGAATGCAATATTGGAAGTACAGGGTGGTTTTAGAAGAGGTAGGGGTTGTATGAATCAGATTTTTACAGTTCTGCAGATATGCGAGAAATATTTAGCAAAAGGTAAGGAGGTGTATGTTGCGTTTATGGATCTGGAGAAAGCATATGGTAGAGTTAATAGGGAAGCAATGTGGAATGTGATGAGGTTATATGGAGTTGGTGGAAGGTTGTTGCAAGCAGTGAAAAGTTTCTACAAAGGTAGTAAAGAATGTGTTAGAATAGGAAATGAAGTGAGTGATTGGTTTCCGGTGAGAGTGGGGCTGAGACAGGGATGTGTGATGTCGCTGTGGTTGTTTAACTTGTATGTTGATGGTGTGGTGAGAGAGGTGAATGCTCAAGTGCTTGGACGAGGATTAAAACAGGTAGGCGAGAATGACCATGAATGAGAGGTAAATCAGTTGTTGTTTGCGGATGATACTGTACTGGTAGCAGACACAGAAGAGAAGCTTGACCGACTAGTGACAGAATTTGGAAGGGTGTGTGAGAGAAGGAAGTTGAGAGTTAATATGGGTAAGAGTAAGGTTATGAGATGTACGAGAAGGAAAGGTGGTGCAAGGTTGAATGTCATGTTAAATGGAGAGTTACTTGAGGAGGTGGATCAGTTTAAGTACTTGGGGTCTGTTGTTGCAGCAAATGGTGGAGTGGAAGCAGATGTACGTCAGAGAGTGAATGAAGGTTGCAAAGTGTTGGGGGCAGTTAAGGGAGTAGTAAAAAATAGAGGGTTGGGCATGAATGTAAAGAGAGTTCTATATGAGAAAGTGATTGTACCAACTGTGATGTATGGATCGGAGTTGTGGGGAATGAAAGTGATGGAGAGACAGAAATTTAATGTGTATGAGATTAAGTGTCTAAGGAGAATGGCTGGTGTATCTCGAGTAGATAGGGTTAGGAACGAAGTGGTGAGGGAGAGAACGGGTGTAAGAAATGAGTTAGCGCCTAGAGTGGATATGAATGTGTTGAGGTGGTTTGGCCATGTTGAGAGAATGGAAAATGGTTGTCTGCAAAAAAAGGTGATGAATGCAAGAGTTGATGAGAGAAGTACAAGAGAAAGGCCAAGGTTTGGGTGGATCGATGGTGTGAAGAAAGCTATGGGTGATAGGAGGATAGATGTGAGAGAGGCAAGAGAGCGTGCTAGAAATAGGAATGAATGGCGAGCGATTGTGACGCAGTTCCGGTAGGCCCTGCTGCATCTTCCGGTGCCTTCGATGACCGCGGAGGTAGCAGCAGTAGGGGATTCAGCATTATGAAACTTCATCTGTGGTGGATAATGTGGGAGGTTGGGCTGTGGTGCCCTAGCAGTACCAGCTGACCTCGGTTGAGTCCTTGGTTATGCTATAGGAACGTAGAGAGTAGAGGTCCCCTTTTTGTTTTGTTTCTTTGTTGATGTCGGCTACCCCCAAAATTGGGAGAAGTGCCTTTGGTATATGTATGTAT
>NC_090744.1:58513344-58528344 GCF_036898095.1 Palaemon carinicauda | reverse complement strand
AATGAAATTAAAGTTAATCCCTCCAAAATTTTCTCTAAATTATAAGAGCAAAGGACAGTGTAAGATCACATGGATCTTATCCTGCAGGGATCCATATGGGCAAAGAAGTTCCTCATGGAGAATTTTTGACCATTGCCCAGTCTCAACTGTAAGGTGGTGAGAAATCAGTCGTAATCGCGTACAAGCAATTCGTTGATGCTCTGGAAAAACAGATTTGTTCTTCTTGTAAATGTTGGAGACTCTAGATGTTGGTAGAGCTGTTTGTAAACTAACAAAGTGCAAATCATGGGGTTTGAAGTTGAATCCTAATAAAACTCAAAGCATGATTGTAAGTAGGTGAAGGGTAGTGGTTCCTCAACATGCGGATCTCAGTATTGCTAATGTTTCTTCAACTTCATATGACTTTAAAAGTTTTAGGTGTGATTCTCAACAGATAATTTACTTTAAGAAACACATTAGGTCTGCGTTTTCTTCACTTACACAAAAATTCACTTTTTGAGAAAGTATTTTAAAATACTTAAGTATTTTAATTATTTCATTGTATTAATCTCCTGTCTGGTCTTCAGTTGCGTACTCTCATCTTAATTTGTTGGAAAGGAACATACGGTCTATTAAATTTCTTATTCATGATCTAGATATTAATCTCTGGCATCGTCTTTTATTTAGTTCATTATGAATGTTGCATAATATATTTTTATAATTCGGACCATCCTTTACATTCATATCTTCGTAGACAGTTCCACCATGATAGTAATATGAGGTATGCAGTAAATTCTAATAGCCATACCTTCTCCACCATGAGACACAATACTACACAAGACTTTAGAAGTGTTAATATAGCTGTGACCAAGTTGTGGAATGATCTTCCTAATCGGGTAACTTAATCAGTAGAACTTCAAAAGTTCAAACTTGCAGAAAATGTTTTATGTTGAACAGGCTAACACAACTCCTTTTATGAGATATATGTTTTAATGTTAGTATTTTTTAAATATCTAATCTTAATTGTTCATTACTTCTTATGTCATTCATTTTTTTCCTTATTTCCTGTCCTCGCTGGGCTATTTTTCCCTGTTGGAGCCCTAAGCTTAAGTAAAAATAATGATAATAATGATAAGCCGTCGAGTTGATTCTAAGTTGTTAATGACGTGGGTTTTTAATTTTTTTTTTCTAATAATATCTCCTTATATATGACAAAAGCAAAGTAGTTCCTCTCAAAGTTTGGTCGAGAACAAAGTTTTCCTGAAAAGTTTATCTGTTTCTTCTTGATAAATGCTGTTGCACTTGGTTCTCGGGATTCTAAATACGCCAAGTAAAAGCCTACTTTTTTCTGATACTTCGGGGGTCACGCAAACTACTGGCAGCTTTTAAGTCAGATGACATCTAAGTCTCTGAACCATTTTACACGAAAAGGAACATAATTTTTTTAGATAAAAATTACCTGAGCTTCCACAAGCTCTTTGCATGCTTCTTAATATACTCTTCAACCTGTTTGTATATGGGAGCATTCATGATCTAATTGCCCAGATAACTATGTTTGACACAACAATTTGCCGTTATTTCTTAAAAATAAGAGGGTTAGGTCCTTAACATCAACGCACTTTAGCTTGGTCTTTTTGTTGTTTACATTCATATAACATTCCTTACAATTATTCAACACTTTCTAAAATTTCCACCTGATACCCAATTCTGTGATGATGACTAATGCGGTAAAATCCATCAGCAATGACATATGCAAAAATCCAAGGCAACAATCCTGACCATACTACTTAACCATACAAATCCTTGTGTTAGCATAAGCGGTGAAAAGGAAGCAAGAAATAGGATTACCTTGTCTGACTCCTGCCTCCGCCTGTATTGTTGTCATCTCCACAGAATTTCCAATGGTTCTTACCATGTTTGACCCACATCCCATTTGTTGCAAAAGTCCTATAAGTCGTAAGCCTTCGCAAAAACTACACAAATTATATACAATGGAGCTCCTGTCTTCTAGCAATGTGTATTGAGGGGCGCAAATTATGAATTTCTTCTTCGAATCCCCTCCCCTTCTTGGCCCCAGCTTGTTCCTGGTCAGTTATAAACTATGGTTTTAGTCTGTTATTGAGGATATGATCATAGAGTTTGAGCAATGCCGCCATAATGTTTATCCCACAGTAGTTGCTAGGATCCCTGGGATTCCCTACTTTGAAAATGCTGAAAAATTTGCCAGTTGTCCACGAGAAGGAATATACCACGAACAAGACGGAATTCAGAATATATACTATGAATAAGATCCAAGTTTCAGCAATCTAAAAAATCCCGATGGAGTTGCTTCTTTGGACTTGATTTCCTGAATGCCTTCCCTCACTTCTCTTTCCGTGATTGAATCATTGAAGAGTAGAATGTATAATTGATTCGGTCAATTAATCTCAAGAGGGACTTCTGTTTTCCTTCCTTCTGCACTATATCTAAAAAAATAAATTGCTTCCTCAGAATGATTTGGAGCAGTAAGAGTTTTTTCTCTGTTAAAAGTGTCCTTCCAATTTATTTCTGTCGAAGATGTTTTAGTATTTTGTCAGAGTAACCACTTCCATTTATTATCACGAATAACATTTGGCACTGTAACTATGGGTTGCTAAGCTTTTTGGTGAAACATCATAAAAAAACCTCTACTACGAAACACGCATTATTTATATCACAAGTTTCATTATTATTATTAATAACTTACATAGAATCAGGTAAAATATAAGCCAATTTTTTTATTTTTTTTTTTTGGGGGGGGGGCTAATCTTACTAATACAATGAGTTTTCGTAATGGTAAACTCTTATCTTTCGGAAGTGATGGAAGTAATTTATATCTTCTAACTAGCAAGGACGATGCACTGTCTAAAGGTCAGGTCTCCTCCCACCCTCAATAAACCGCTAATTAGATGGTTTATTGGTTTTAGGTTTAAACTTTCAGAAATCTCTCACATTACTCTACCATAATTATTTATAGTTGCGTCAGGATTCATACAAGAACAGAATCCCTGGAGATTATTTGAATATTCAAGAGAACCAAGATGTGCATTCAAGTCACCAATTATCAACAATCTGATATCAGGGTTATTAAATACTTGTTACTGTAATAAAGGGAATCATGGGCAGGAAAGAGGTCTGGAAGAGGGCGGAGGCGAAACCACACTTGGTGTTTTATGAGTACAGTCACACTACCAGGAACTTCCTCACCTTCAACAATCTTGCTTATTATTCACGAGAAGCCTGCTAAGGAGAATGGATCACTTGTCTTTATTTCCCGCAAAAATGCAAAATCAAAATCTTTCAGAGTACCCATTAGGTTTCCTAACTTTGAAGTATTTCCATTAACGTTCCAAGAACCTAACTGGATATTTGTCTTTACCCCCTTTACAAAAAAACGAAGGTTTAATATAATCAATAACTCTACCATTTACAGTACCCATGAAGAGGATAAACAACAAAGGTGGCAACACATTCCTTTGAAGTACTTCACTGTTCACTGGAAATTCATTTGATATGACTCCAATAACATTAACTTTACATTTACTATGCTCATTTACGTATTAAAGAGGAACTCCATAATAGCTCCGTACTCAAGGTGTTTTTAAAGTCCATAAACGTCGTCAAAGGTGGATTTCTGTATTCTGTACATTGCTCTATAACATATCTTTAAAAGAAAAAAATAGGTCCTTACCAGATATACCTTCTCTGTTTTCTGCTTGTTTTTCTCAGCTTTCCATCAATATTTCTCTCTAGTCTCTTTAGAATAACCAAATTATATATTTTCATGACAACTGACGTAAGTGTAACTCTCTGTAATTATTGCAATAAGTCAGATCTCCTTTTGCTTTTTAAAAAAACACTCTTAACTCCCAATCATCAGGTTTTCCCTCTTCCCGTCACATTTTCGGCCAATATCAGGGTCTTTCAATATCTCTAGTTTTTTTAAGGATATTTTCAATTTGAAACACAATGAACTCATTCATGGTCACATCAAGGTCTTCGGAAGCTGGAAAACTTGTATCTTTTGACGGATATCTGTATCGGAAAAACAAACAACATGATACTACCATAAAATGTCAGCTCTATATCTAATGTGAAGGATATTATACGTATGAGAGTGGAACGTTGCCTCTTACCAGATTCGGCAAAGGTTAAGGCCATGAAACTTCATTCTCGAGTAATAGAAAAAGTCGTAGCAACCGATGTTAAACCGAAAATTTCTCAGGTGAGCTACAAATGTTAAGTCAAGAAGAAGCTACGGAAGTTTGTTCATCTAAAAATCTGGCAGGTACTTTTAATCATCAGAAAGATAAGACATGTTCATCTCTTACCTTAAGAACTATACAGTTACTGCTTCATGGAACAGATTCTTCTATTTCACTCAGGTGTAGAAGACATAGACAGCATTCCTATTTATGAAACAAAACGATAGAATAAATTGATTTCTCGATACCATGGCTGGTACATTGGTGACGCTTTTAGAGTAGTATTTCCGGGTTTCTTTAACCAGCTTTTTACAGTCCATGATTATGGATTGCCAAACAAGTCAAAGGAATACCACAGGTTTTATTTCAACAAGGAAATAATCCGCAACTTTTCGCCTTGAAAATTTTATCTGGCCTTCTATACAATGAAATAAATCTGAAATATTTTTTTTTGGGGTAGTATTGTTCCACATATTTTTTACTTTTATTTCTTTTCATTGTTTTCTTTTATGTTTATTTTTAATGTATAATTGCTACATAAATTTGTCGCTTTACAATAATCGTTCTTAAGTTATATTGCTTAAATAGACAATCGCTAAAGAGTAAAAAAAAAACGCTCTAAAGATTAGATGGCAGTAATATAAAAGGAAAAACTTGACTTCTAAACCTGAAGATATTCCCCTCCCTTGTTGTTGTTTCAACTTTCTTATACAAAGTTTCATTAGTTCAGTCCTGCCACTTTTAATACCGAGGAAATCTCTCTCTCTCTCTCTCTCTCTCTCTCTCTCTCTCTCTCTCTCTCTCTCTCTCTCTCTGAAGTACATATTTGCGTGGATGCATACAAAATATATTTTCCGGGATTAAAAATGCGAACCAACGTTTAGAGTGGGCTACTTGCCAGATATTTCATTTGAAGAGAAAAAAATGTATGAGAAAATATGGAATGAGAAAAAACGGGATGTATATTACCAAAAATGTGAATTACTATACATAGGACGTCAAATATTGGGTAGAAAGAAACTTGGGCACGTAAATGTAGAAAGAAAGGAGAGAGAGAGAGAGAGAGAGAGAGAGAGAGAGAGAGAGAGAGAGAGAGAGAGAGAGAGAGAGAGAGAGAGCGAGAGAGAGAGAGTGTGTGTGTGTATGTGTGTGTGCGTTGATACGTTGTCAAATAATGAATTATGCAGTTACTGACGAGACAAACACTTTTGAAATGGCATTGGTGGAATAAATTACAAACTATGAGAAACAAGAGACGTCTCTGTTTATTAATACCCTCAGTAATAATGCTATATAACAAGGCAAAGAGGGAAAAATCACCAGCTGTGAATGAGTTGTAGAGAGGGATAACAAAAGCTTGAATGAATACAGAAATTGGCCCATGATGATCATTACAGAAATAACATCCCCAACAAGAGATAATTTTCAATATCAATGAAAAAAAAAAATAGTGAGTATGGGTAAATTATAATGGCTGGTGATGCTGCGACATATATTTGTGACGTTGCCAAGAGAAATCAGAACCGTAATGTGAATCTGCAAATACATTATCTATATTTCGAGAAAGCATATGACATTTTAATGTAAGGAGTCATACAATAATTCCTGATAAACAAATATTTAGGAAACATAATAAAATACTCCCAGCATAAATGATATACATGTTTCGATGTAAACATACCCACAACTAAACATAATTTTTCTTTTTCTACTTTTTTTTTTCAAAAAAATTTCTTTAATTATTTTGCGTTATATAATACGGACTATTTTTAATGGAATCTCTCTCTCTCTCTCTCTCTCTCTCTCTCTCTCTCTCTCTCTCTCTCTCTCTCTCTCTCTCTCTCTGGATATAGAAGTTTATTTTGATTCTATTCTACACATATTTTCTGGAATGATTGCAGTTTTACTTAAAATATACATGAATCAATCACCATTATCACTGTAAACCACAAATTGAGACGAAAAAAATATTAATATATTCATTTTATCCTTGGACATTAAAATCAAATGACTATTTCGTTTGTAACAATTTATACCCAGCTTTGTCGCAATTCAAATACATGGATTTGATTCCTGGCCATCTTTGGATTTCTTATCATATGAAGAATTTATTTTTAGTCAATTACTGCGAAGATAAAGTAAAGTGAATATAAAAAAATTATTTACGCCTAACATATGAAAATACACATGTATTTCATATGTACATATACACTTACACACACACTAATATATATATATATATATATATATATATATATATATATATATATATATATATATATATATATATATATATATATATATCCATATGTATATATATATATTTTTGGGCTCAAGCCATGTCGTCCTGGTGGAAGTTCCTATAGGGTAGCTTCCTAGGGTATATTACAACTACGGCGATATTCCCAGAGAATTTACCTTAAGGTACCAGAATTCTAACTCCCGGAGCGAATATCCCTAATGAAAGGGATATCGCGACATATCAGAGGACGTATTCTTGACACGCCACATAGCAATCTGCACCCCAAACAGAGATTACGTATCGAGGGGTCAATTGGCAAGAAACGAAAACGGGAAAGAAAAAGGGGGAGCCGCTCCCAAGGCTCCCTATTCTCCAGTTTCGTAAGCGTGCCTGGCGCCAATCCTGGCGCCATCTGTATTCCTTTTTGCGTAGCTTAACAACTCGGTGTTTTTTCCTGTGTTTCTCGCAAATCTTGGATTTATTCAGCTTTTCATGGCTTCTCTAACTTCGTCGGCCTCTGATAAGTTGAGTACCATTTCTTTTATGTATAAATGTAGGCTCTTGGTAAATTTTTAAGTGATTAATAGGATTAATCTTTGTTACAAGAGCTGTAGCCTACCGGAGGCGTCATGGACGCTGTCGCTCGCTAGGTATGAGTTTTAGTTAGCCAGAGCGACATTCCCGGTTGTTTTGCTTTAATAAAATTTTAGCTATTTAGCGTTACATAGGATTTCCTGTCGTGCTTTAGTATTATTTTGGCGAAGTATTCGCCAACTCTGGCCTACGCTAGGCCATGTAGCCTAGTCGTTTGGTCCTAGTACTTCCTGCATGATTTTGGTTTTTCCGAGTGTATTAATTTTATTGAAGCTTTAGGCTGTTTTTTATACATTTAAGATTATGTTGAATATTTCCAAGATAGTATACGAGTGAGTTTCGGTGATTTAGGTAATCGATTCTCTTGGTGCCTAGGCTAAGTGGCTTATGGAGCCTTAGTATACTTTCTCATTCTCCCCGGTTGCTTTCTTTTCTTCGGAGAAGGTATGCAATCCCTTTCCCTCTGTTTAAGCCTTGGGCTTATCCCTAAGTGGTTTATCTGAATTAACTTTCGATAAAACTATACTGGGGTGTTACTGTACCTTCCTGTTCCAGTAAGTCTGGTTTCAGAGAGGGACAGAACAACAGAGTTTTTAGTCTGAGTCTGTGTTTGTCTGGCTTGGGGTAGAGTCTCCCTCGCTGGCCTGACACAGACAAAGGAGGCTTAGCCTCCTTAGGTCACTACCGAAGGTTTCTGTACGAGATGATTCCTTCTTTTGTAATCTAGCAGACTAGTCCTTGTTGCTGTTCTCGGGGGAGGATAAGATCCTTTCCCTGGGAGTAGCAACACCTTCCTTGCTTTGGTTCTTTGGGAGCTGGCACGTATTGCTGGCCTCCCTCCTTGGATCTCCCTTAGGCTAAGATGAGTTTTCTTGGCTGCGGGTGATCCTTCACTAAAGCAAGGTTGGTAGGACCCTCTTTTGTCCCTTCCCCCTCTATCTCCGTAATGGCCTAGCCATTACAGTACTGTACGTCATTCTACATCTGGACCTAGGATAGGTTAGGATGTGGAATTGACTCAGTCCCTTGCCGGCCGGCAGACACACGGGTCTTCTGCTTTGAGTGCTGCCCGGACCTCCCTTGGTCCCTCATCCATGCCTGCCTGTATAGCCAGATGGCATTGGTCAGGAAGCCTGAATTAGATTCTCCCCTCCCTTATATGCACTCTTTCGGATTGCCGGGCTTGGAGGTAGTTTACGCTCTTATCACGGCATCCATTCTGTTTTCTTCTAGTGCTGTACCCGACCCGGCTGCCGGCCTACGAGGCCGGCAGCCGGGCAGTCGTAGTCCTCTGGTTCTTTTGCTGCCGGCCGGCATCGGTTGTTTACCTTTGCCGGCCGGCTAATGTCAGCCCTTGTCTGCCGGTCGCTAGGAGCAGTGGCCGGCAGCCGGGTGCTACCTTGTGTAGCCGACATTGGCTGTTGCCGGCCGGCATGGCATTTGAACCAGCGTTCTGCCGCCTTATAGCTATTAAGTAGTATACTTTAAAGCTAGTTATGGTGTGTGCCGGCCGGCAAGTGCCGGCCGGCAAGTGCCGGCCGGCACATAACCTCCTATACTGTACCAGTATTCTTCAGTATAACATATACTGTAAGAGGAAAACTATAGTATAAGTTTTGGTACAGCACTGTGTGTTCTAACACTTTTGTGTTGTCTTGCACAGCCCTTTGCTGCTGCCTTACAGATAAGAAAGTGAGTTTTTTCTTGTCTATTATCAGGATTTCCAAATCATTGCTTAGGTGTGAGCTCCACCTGTTTCCTCTGGAAACTTGGCATTGGTTATTCTAGAAGAGATTAACCATTCGATTTTATTATCTGGAAGGCTGCAGCAATTGGTTGTGAGGGAAACACAAGTGTGTGTCTTTCCTTTCTGAATTGTTATGCTAAACTGTGCATATCCAGTGATACATAGTTCACTTGATACTCATGGAAATTTTCTTCTCTTTGCAAGAGGTACGTCCGAAGTGCGGAAGTGCTTTCTGCAACGTCCGCAGTAAGAACCTCTGCGAACATGGATTATGTAGGAGACATGCAGCATGCGCTGTCTCCAAAGGTGAGCTCCGGTATTGGGACCCCCAGGTATGTACCGTGTGCTCTAACCTGATTACTGAAGCTTTTGATTCCCCTAGGACAGCGGAATCAAGGGATATAGCAAGGGGGAAGCTTCACATCTGGGTAAGGGGCTTCCAGAAGAACACCTCTGGACCTTATCTTCCAAGTGAGAAGATGAGGGCTTACCTTTTCCCTAGGGCATCAGCTGATGAAGTGATTCCCCAGCCTTTAGAGGAGATCCCCCTAGTTCAGATCCAGGTGGATGCTGAGGTGGAGGTTGCCGTGCAAGACATCCAGTTGGGCGACAGGATGTAATACGTGTCCGAGCGTCTGGAGGAAGACCTCCTGGCAGGAGGCCAGGATGAAGATCAAGCCCCAGACATCGTAGAGGAAGAAGGCAACAAGGTGTCGGCTGCTCCGGTTCTGATCCCTGAACCTATTCCCTCAACATCGTCCGCTCTCCCAGTAGAGCTTGGACAGGCCCTCTCCTCCATTGTTGGAATGATCCAACAAATGCAGAAGGAGAATATGGAGAAGGCGGTTGCAATGGAACTGCGGATGCAGGAGCTTGCAGCATCACGTGGGCCCCAGAAAAGGCTCAATGTGAAAGACCTTCCCTTGTGCTCAGATGCTAACCCGTGGAGATATGCCGAGCACATGCCGATAACGACTGGAAAGATCGTCATGTCGGATAAGCGGGGTTCAGTTCCCCTTGAGGAAGTGGAATTCTGGCCCAGCAAAGGGTCATATCCGGACTGTTATGTTCGGTTGAGGAAGGAACCAGCTTCAAAGGAGAAGACAGAGCCGAAGGAGGTCATAGTGATGGACCATGCTAAGGCTCAAGCTTTGCTTTCATCTTCGATGAAAGAGAGGGGCTTCACAAACTCAAAAGTTACTGCATTGAGTAAGAAGCTCCCTTCCTTTGTGTCCTCTCCTGCTGGAGCCTTCCCCTTTTTGCAGAAAGGGTTTGCGGCTGCATTAAAAGCAGTCGAGGCTGGCAAGCCTTGCCCCTCCCTGGAGGAGTGTAAACCCTTGTCGCTGGCCCTACCCATGGACCATAAGGACTGGAAGGACGTCCATCTTACCTTCTCAGTCGGGAAGTTAGAGGCTGATATTGCCGGACGTCAGTTCGGTGAGAACCTCCCTCAGCTGTCTGACTTTCTTTTGCGGAGAGAGCTCGAGACAAAAGAAAGACTGGCTGCCTCAATGTCTCTTCAGACCACTCTTGAGACGATGGCAAGTGACCCCAAGGTCCATGAAATGTTCATGGTAGTGGCCAAGATTCATCTGGCCACAGTGACGAAGGATCTTTACAGCTTCGTCAGGGCGAGGAGAGCTTGTAGAGAGTTTGTGTTCACCTCGGCTACGGTGAGGCACGAGCCAAGAAAACTAATCTCCTCCAACATTTGGGGCAAAGACCTTTTCTCTAGCGAGTTGGTCAAAGAAGTTGTGGATAAGGCCGCCACGGAGAATAGAAATCTTCTCCAAAAGTGGGGCCTGTCTATCAAGAGAAAGTCTTCCCCGGATGAGGGTCCCCAACCAAAGAGGAAGACTAAAAGGCCTAGGCTACCGTCTCGGCCAGCCAAGCCAGTTGAACAGTAACAGCAACAGCAGTTGCCGATGCCTTCAGTGCCCCAGATGGTGGCACAAACCCCGACCACTTTCCAGTGGGTACCCCAGGCCGTGTCGACACAGTCCACGGTGTTCACCCCAACGTTCGAAGGGCAGTCTACTTCCTTTCGAGCAAAGCCTAGAGGAGCAGCAGGAGGCTCGTCTAGGCGCCCCTCAAGGGGAAGGGGATTCAGGGGCGGTCGCGGTCGGGGAGGCAAGACCTCAGGACGGCAGTCCAAGTGAGATGATGCCGGTAGGAGGGAGACTTCAGAATTTTCGGGATCGGTGGACCTTCGATCCCTGGGCCCACAGCCTACTGAAGAACGGACTGGGCTGGAGCTGGTACAGCACTCCACCCCCGTGCCCTCGGTTTTTTTCCAACACTCCCCCCCCCGTTCTGGAGGAGTACGTTCAAGAACTGTTGGAGAAAAATGTGATCCGAAGGGTGAAGTCCATCAAATTCCAAGGGAGGCTGTTTTGTGTTCCTAAGAAAGACTCGGAAAAGCTCAGAGTCATTCTGGACTGGTCGCCACTCAACAAGTTCATAGTGAATTGCAAATTCAAGATGCTAACACTGCAACACATAAGGACCTTACTGCCCAAGAGGGCATATTCCGTCTCCACAGACTTGTCAGACGCCTATTGGAACGTTCCAATCAACCGTCGACTCTCCCCCTACCTAGGGTTCAAGCTACAACGAAGACTATACGCCTTCAGAGCCATGCCATTCGGGCTAAATATAGCCCCAAGGATTTTCACGAAGCTTGCGAGCGTAGCTCTCAAACAATTACGTCTAAACGGAATTCAGGTAGTAGCCTACCTGGACGACTGGCTGGTGTGGGCAGCATCCGAGACAGAATGCTTGCAAGCTTCCAGTCAAGTGATCCAGTTCCTAGAGTATCTAGGCTTCAAGATCAACAGAAAAAAGTCTCGACTTTCTCCATCTCAAAAGTTCCAGTGGCTGGGAATCCACTGGGACTTAATGTCACATCGTTTCTCCATCCCGGCGAAGAAAAGGAAGGAGATAGCGGGTTCTGTCAAGAGACTTCTAGATTCCGAAAGGATATCAAGACGCGAACAAGAGAGGGTACTGGGCTCTCTCCAGTTTGCTTTGGTGATAGACCCAGTGCTAAGAGCACAGCTAAAGGATGCAACCGGAGTTTGGAGAAGTTATGCATCATACGTGCGAAGATATCTGAGAAGACCAGTTCCGCTTCGGCTACGTACTCTTCTCAGGCCTTCCTCCCAAGCCAGACATCTAAAGAAGTCGGTTCTTCTTCAGCCACCTCCCCCGTCGGTGACGATTCACTCAGACACCTCGAAGGAAGGACGGGGAGGTCACTCATCGGAAAAAAGTCCAGGGGACTTGGTCCAAGCTATTCAAGACCTTTCACATAAACTTTCTAGAAGCTATGGCAGTGTTCCTTACCTTAAAGAAAGTCTCCCCGCGTCACTCGATCCACATAAGGTTGGTGATGGACAGCGAGGTAGTTGTGAGATGCTTGAATCGACAAGGATCGAGGTCACCACCTCTCAACCAGGTGATGTTGGCCATCTTCCGATTGGCGGAAAAGAAGAAGTGGTACCTGTCGGCAGTTCACCTTCAAGGTGTCCGCAATGTGATAGCGGACGCTCTATCCAGGTTCACACCGATAGAGTCGGAATGGTCCTTAGACGCAGGATCATTCTCCTTCATTGTGAACAAGTCCCAAAACTGCAGATAGACCTCTTTGCGACGAAAGACAACAAGAAGTTGCCCCTGTACGGGTCCCCGTACGAGGACCCCTTAGCGGAAGCAGTGGACGCGATGTCCCTCGACTGGAACAGATGGTCCAGGATTATCTGTTCCCTCCTCACAACCTTTTGTTGAGGGTCCTCAACAACTGAGATCCTTCAAGGGGGTAGCGGCAATAGTGACCCACAAGTGGTCGAACAGCGTGTGGTTCCCACTGGCATTGGAACTACGACTGAAGTTTCTACCGCTACCAGATCCAGTTCTGACCCAGCGAGTCCAGAAGTCTTCTGTCTGCGCTTCATTACAGAAAACCCGGATCCTGTAGCTCATGATTTTCTCTCCCTAGCTGTGAGAAAGCGTTTCGGGATTTCGGAAGCCAGCATAGACTTCCTAGAGGAAAATAAGTGCTAATCTATTAGAAGGCAATAAAGTTCTGAAAGCCTACGCTAGGCTCAGACCTTCAGCACCTCCGAAGCCCATTTCATGGTCTTTAGACAAAGTTCTTCATTTCGCTTCTCTGTGGAGCAATGAGGAGGGTGCGTTAATGGATTTGACCCAAAGAGTTATTTTCCTATTTCCACTCGCGTCCTGGGCCAGGGTTAGTGAGATTGTAGCCCTCTCCAGAGAGGAAGGTCGTGTTCAGTTCCCGGATGGGGGAGAACTGAACCTGTTTCCGGATCCTTTGTTTCTCACCAAGAATGAGTTACCCACCAACAGGTGGGGTCCCTGGAGAATCTTCCCTCTGAAAGGAGATGCATCTCTATGTCCAGTAGAATGCCTAAAGGTCTATCTTCATAGAACTTCAGACTTCTAGGGTGGTCAACTATTCAGGGGAGAAACATCAGGCTCAAATTTATCACTGAATCTACTCAGGGCGAAAATCGCATATTTTATTCGCAGAGCGGATCCTGACAGTACACCCACAGGTCACGATCCGAGGAAAGTTGCTTCATCCTTAAATTTCCTTAATTGTATGGATTTTGAACATTTCCGTTCATACACTGGCTGGAAGTCTTCCAGAGTGTTTTTTCGCCACTATGCGAAGCAAGTGGAGCAACTAAAGAGTTCTGTGGTAACAGTGGTTTGCGTCGTTAACCCTACTGTTTAACTCTGCGAGGAACAGTGGTTTTAATTAGGACAATTAATTCCAGGGTGAGTGTGTAGTTACATTCTGTGCTACAAACTAAGTGAGGGCACTGAGGTGCCCACGTTGACTGTTCCACTTCCAAAGGTTAACCTAGCATAAGTACAGACGTGTGTGCCGAGCGTTTTTAACGCTAATGTAACTGATTAGTAATACAGACTTTTCTGACCTTCACACCTCGGTATGTTAAAAGTGGCACTAATGTTTTTCTTTCAGATAAACAAGTTTCTGTTTACTATCAGACTTATGCTTAAAGTTTTGGTTATCTTCTTCTTCTTTTTCTTATATATATATATATATATATATATATATATATATATATATATATATATATATATATATATATATATATATATATATATATATATATATATATAGAATTGTTGTTAACCTGCCTGTTTATTGTCTATCAATAAACTTGTTCTTGAGAACCTTGCGTCTCCTTCACCTGTGTCAATTTATTGATATAATTGAGCATTCATTCTATGTATATTTATCTGGGATAATTCTAATAGATTGTTCCTGTATGTAAGCTATGTTGCATTGGTTTATGCTTTCCCTTATTGGGAGGACTCCGTCCCAGAAGGGGACGGTGGCGGTTTTACAAGTTTCCTCCTATGCGGATATAAACCTTTGTCCAATACAAGTGTCGTGCGGAGAACTGGTCGATATTTCATATTGACGCAGTGGTTCTTTTCAAACTATGCTTTACTTAATATAGGGTGAGACCACTATATTAGCTTGCCTGGTATTCATACATAGGTATATGTACTCTTCGAGACTTCTCCAGAGTCTAGTAGGACTCTTCCCTGTAGGGGGCAGGAAGCTCTAACATGGTTTATGGTTAGTTGAAAAGATGTATAACGGTAACATCTTAGGTCTCTAGGTCTAGTCGACCGGGAAAAAATACCTCCGGGGAGTACGGCACGTTCTGAGAATCCACAGATACAGTAATGCTCTGGTATACTTCCATCAGGACGACATGGCTTGAGCCCAAAAAACGGATTTTTAGCAAAGCGAAAAATCTATTTTTGGGTGAGATGGCCATGTCGTCCTGATGGACCCGCCCTTCCCTTTCTATGAAAGGGCTGTAGGACCCCTCCCTACATACAGTATCTGTAGCACCTCGTGTACGCTACAAGGAATACAGATGGCGCCAGGATTGGCGCCAGGCACGCTTACGAAACTGGAAAAGAGGGAGCCTTGGGAGCGGCTCCCCCTTTTTCTTTCACGTTTTCGTTTCTTGCCAATTGACCCCTCGATACGTAATCTCTGTTTGGGGTGCAGATTGCCATGTGGCGTGTCAAGAATACGTCCTCTGATATGTCGCGAAATCCCTTTCATTAGGGATATTCGCTCCAGGAGTTAGAATTCTGGTACCTTAAGGTAAATTCTCTGGGAATATCGCCGTAGTTGTAAT
>NC_090744.1:58498344-58500844 GCF_036898095.1 Palaemon carinicauda | reverse complement strand
GTTCAGTGATGAAGCAATCTTTCTTGGATCATGACCTGCGGGAGTACTGTCCGGATCCGCTCTATGAATAAAGTAAGTGAGCTTCGCTCTTAGTTGTTTTATGGATAAATTTGATCCAGAAGTTTCTTCTTTAAATAGCTGTCCTCCCCTGAAGTCTGAAGTTCTACGAAGATAGACCTTTAGACACTCTACAGGACATAGAGAGACATCTTCCTTCAGAGGGCAGATTCTCCAGGGACCCCACCTCTTAGTGGGTAGCTCGTTTTTAGCGTGAAAGGATGGATCAGGAAATAGATTCAGTTCTCCCACTTCCGTGACCTGAATGTGACCCTCATCTCTGGATATGGCCACTATTTCACTAACTCTAGCCCCGGAGGCGATAGCGAACAGAAAAATAACCTTTTGGGTTAGATCCTTAAGAGAACAATCTTCATTGTTCACAGATGAGGCATAATGTAAGACCTTGTCCAAAGACCAAGAGATGGGCTTTGGTGGTACTGCGGGCTTAAGCCTAGCACATGCCTTTGGAATCTTATTAAAGATTTCATTCTCCAGATCCACTTGAAAGGCATATAGGAGAGGCCTAGTCAAGGCTGACTTGCGCGTATTTATCGTATTGGCCGCCAGACCTTTGCTATGAAGGTGGACAAAGAGGGACAGACAGAAGTTTATTGAAATTTGTTTCGGTCCTTTTGCTTTGACAAACGCAACCCACTTTTTCCAGGAAGACTCTTATTGTCTTCTAGTTGACTTGGCCTTGTATTCTTCTAAGAATTCTACATTGCCTCTTGAGATCCCAAACCTTTTTCTAACCGCTAGAGCGAAAAAATCATTAAATGAAGGGTTTGAGTTCTCTGTGATAAAACGATGGCAGATAATTTTTGAATCTTCGGAAATATACCTAGGGTCAGAGCTAGGACCAGCCTCATCTAGTCTATCAGCCCCACTAAAGGATCCTCGTATAGGGCTATATAGCGAGGTAGTTTCTTGAAGACGCTCGTGATGAAGAGGTCGAATTGCAGTTCCGGGACTTGTTCTCATCTGGGTGGGAATATGTCTGCGCCCATGGACCATTCCCACTCTGTTTGTATCGAAATAGAGTATCCACCGTCATATCGTGGATCAGTTATAAATGAACTGCTGGTAGGTGCCGTCCCTTTAAGAGAGGGATGGGTAACTTCACCAAGACTGAATGAGACGTTCGAATGTGATGTGTTATTATCACTTCGGTGTCCCAGATCAGTCGTAGGGAGCCTGATCTGTGTGGAGGGGGCTTCCCCACCCATGAAAGGACCAGCAGAGTCTTGGGACTTTCGTGCTCTAATTTCTGTTAGAGAAGCGATTAAAGAAGGACCGATCTCAGTCTTTTTTATCTTTTCAAGCATTTGATGCGTGTTTTCTCCAAGCTCTTAACGCATCTTTCCGGTGTGCCCTTAGCACCAGGTCTGTCACTATAGCGAACTGGGGAAAGTTTAGCCCTTTTTCCTGTTGGCGTTTTGGTATTCTGACTGAATACCTGAGTCTCTTGACAGACCTCACGAGCTCCTTTTATATTTCCAAAGGAGAGGAGAGTTGATGGGACTGAGGGCTTCGATGGTTTTTTAAACATCGAAACCCCTGAGCTGGAGAAAGTCGAGACTTCTAGAAGCCTATCTTGCATCCGTGATGTCCCAGGAACCGGGTCATCTCTTTGAATGCACATTGCCCGGACATTTCGGATGCTGCCCACTCCAGCCTCTTGATCAGGTATATTAATACGTGAACTATTTCCAGGCTTGACTTTGACGTGACTAAGTTCGTCAATCATTTGAAGATACTTAGGACTGTGAGTCCGACACGTATCTTTCCTAGGATGAATTCTAGATAGGAGGAAGGGGGGTGGTTGACTGGAAGGTTCCGAAGGACACCTTTCAGGTCTGACAAGACTACGAACACCCCTAATTGGAACAAGGTCCATATGTTCAGAAGGATTAACATTCAGAACTTACTGTTTTTTTATGAACTTGTTGAGTGGCGACAAGCTCAGAACGACTAATTGATATCTTGAGTCCTTCTCGTGAACACAAAACAGCCTTTCCTGGAACTCGATGAGCTATAGTTTTCCTACCACCTGCATGCTCTATAGCTCCCAGGTATACTTCTTCAGGAGGGTTTTGAACTGTAGGAGAAGGTAAGGATATGATGGTAGGGACATTTCTGTTTTCCATCAATGGCTCATCTTGAATAGGCTTTGGACCGAAGGATCGAAGGTCCTGCGATCCTGAGGGGAAGTTCCTCCTAGCCGAAGCTTCTTTATGCTTCGAGTAGTCAGTAGGCTTAGACTTTTGACCATCTGCCTGTAGCACCTTGGTCACTGGAATAGTGGGATGTTGTTGAGCAGCCCGGATATTTCCAACGTTTTCGATCTTATTTTTAGGTTGGGGACCACATCCACAGAAGATTTTCTCTTTGAAGGAATGCCCCATTTTTGAAGAAGACTTATGTTCTCCATGGTGGCGTT
>NC_090744.1:58463344-58490844 GCF_036898095.1 Palaemon carinicauda | reverse complement strand
GAGAAGTAGAGCTGCATATAGCATTGAAAAAGTTATATCAGCTGGTGTTGATAGGCATTCCTTGAGTTGCAGAAAGCCTCTTTTTGAAGGGAACCCCATTTTAGGTCTTTTGGCTTGCCATTGAGGGAGATGTACAGGAAGGCATGAGTGGTTACTATGGCTGGCAGAAAACGGTGATAGTATTTAATAATATCAGAAAATCTACATTGCTTATCTTTGCTGATCTCTATTCATATCGGGTGACGTGGTAGAATTTCATAACAAAAATCAATATGGCAAATTTTTCAATTACACAGTAAATAAAGTAGACCTCAAATCTTATTTTTTTAGTGTATTAGATTTTCTCCTCAGAAAAATACGTTGTCTTCTCTATGTGGGCCGATATTTGGTTTTCTTACTGTTAGAATTTAGCAAAAGAAGAGGAATGTTGTCAATTAAAAAAAATAGAAACACAGCTACAGGTGCTATCACACAAATTAAATCAACTCATAGAAAAAAAAATAAATAGATAAAAAAGAATATAGAATAAAAAAAAATACTTCTTGAACTATTGTTTATGGGAAAAACTTATCAGGTTCACATATCTCTTGGTGCAATATTTATTCTGATGTGAAACTTAGTGATTGACTTTGATTTATCGAATTAATTATATTTTTTTCCGGGATTTTTCCAAAAAGAAAACATTCCTCGGCATGAGTATAATTTCCGTAAATTGTAAAACCAATTTCTAATTCACTACAGTTATTATTATTATTATTATTATTATTATTATTATTATTATTATTATTATTATTATTATTATTAAAATATTATTATTATTATTATTATTATTATTATATTTACTAACAATAATAATAATAGTAATGATGATATACAGTTTTATGTTTTTCACAGCGTTTGACCAAGGTGTACAAAGCAAATATCCCTTCAATCGTAAGCAGGTAAACGGTAATTGAATAAGCTTCTCTCGTGAAATAATCTTTAAAGTAAAAGCTAAGAGCAAAACCTAAAAAAGTCTAACTACCCACTTTTTCTAAAAATTAACTGCAGTTACAGCATTGAAGTGTAGTAGATGCAGCAGAACAGATAAAAGTCAGTTATCGTGAAGCAAAATATCTCATCTTGCTTTATTTACTGATGAAAACATTCTATTGACACTCATCACCTTTTTAATATTAAAAAGAAAATAGATTCTCTTGGGATGAAGTTCAATGTTTGAGAGTTTTTATGTTAACAAGAATCCTGTTGTTTTCATAGTTTTCTTCTCCTTCTTCTACTTCTATGAAGGAAAACGTAAAACAAATATGGACATTGCAATATTGTGTTTGGAAAATATGTCCACGGATTTTTAGAATGATATTGTAACCCTATGAAAAAAAAAAAGTTTTTTTTTAGGTTAAAATGAAGCATATAGTTTATTTCCTCAAAATAAGTATCCAGGAATTGATATCTATTAATGATTCACAGAAAATAGTCAACTAATAATAAAACTTATATTGCTTATAAACACTCAAGTTTTAGAGAGAGAGAGAGAGAGAGAGAGAGAGAGAGAGAGAGAGAGAGAGAGAGAGAGAGAGAGAGAGAGAGAGAGAGAGAGAGAGAGAGAGGTGTCCCACCAAAAAAAAAATTTCGAACTATATGTTAAAAAAATCCAATAAAGAATGTAATTAGCAACATGTACAATGTATAAAGAAACCAAATGAACATAAAATGAATTCAAGAAATTTTGAAGCTTATGATTGGGAATTGAAAACACTAACATGAAAAACTGACCATGGATACTAAGGATGTCATAAACTGCGGCTATGTAAACAAGAAAACTATTCAAATTCAAGAATTGATATACGAGAAATATTTTGACATACTAGCATTATCTGAAACATGGTTAAATAAGGACCCTACAGCTCTCTACGTGTACAGTTAATTCTAATAGTAATGCCTTCGACATATTATGGCTCAATACTACATAGTAGTATTGCCCAGGGCATCAGGTGCCCTTTGAGATAATACCACTAGAGAGGTATTGGATCCTTTGACTGGCCAGACAGTAATGCATTGGATCCCTCTCTCTGATTACGGCTTATTTTTTCTTTGCCTACATTTACACAGAATAGTCTGGCCTATTCTTTACATATTCTCGTATTTCCTCATACACCTGACAACAATGAGATACTAAACACTTCACCCAAGGGGTTAATTACTGTACTACAATTTGTTCAGTCTACTTTCCTCTTGGTAAGGGTAAAAGAGACTCTTTAGCTATGGTAAGCAGGTCTTCTAGGAGAAAGACACTCCAAAATTAAACCATCATTCTCTAGTCGTGGGTAGTGCCATAGCCTCTGTACCATGGTCTTCTCCTGTCTTGGGTTAGAGTTCACTTGCTTGAGGGTACACTCGGGCACATTATTCAATCTTATTATTTTTATTTTCTTCCTCTTGTTGTGTTGGGCAGGCTTAATAGAAGGGCCATGGATGCTTGGTGGTTTATCAAGAGGTTGTCTTTTCCTTTTCTGATTATTTTTCTCCTCAAAACCATCCTTACTGTCCTCCCTTCAGTTGAAGTGGCTATCCTGGAGGGTATTTAGCCTTGCATGGTGCATCGGCTTCTCCATGTTGACCAGTTTTTTCGACTATTAACTTTAGTCTATGGGTTTCATCATTCACTTTATTTATAATTCTGTAAATATTGTTTTTGTTATAATTCTTGTTAATCTAGCCTTCAAGTATGATGTCTCTTTTTTATTTCTATTAATTTTCCTGCTGTCTCGAGAAATCGAGCGAAATCCGGGACCAGTACGTTCTAGATTTCGTCAATGTCGTCTTCTGTATTGCAATATTCGTGGTCTTCATGCAAATATCGACCTTACAGTTGCGTCCAGATAGTATGATATGCTTTTGTGCTCAGAAACTTTGGTTTCTAATATGAGGCACTCATCTGAGTTCCTTATAACTGGTTTTAAGAAGCCAATAATGTTGAAACGTGATGCCATCCCTAGGGTCAGGGGAATGGCGATATATATTAGGACAGAGTACCCTGTTTCTCATAAGTCCTGCTACCAATGTGGATGTCATGAGATTCAGGTAATAAAAGTTTGTGGCAGGCATAACAACTTTTATTTGTGTTCCATCTACCGGATGGATGATTCTATCTTCGATTTTCTTCTTACCATTATGGCTAAGATACAAGAAGATGAGAGAACACCCAGCTTTTCAAACTAGTGATGTAGCTTAACTACTACTACTACTACTACTACTACTACTACTACTACTACTACTACTACTACTAATAATAATAATAATAATAATAATAATAATAATAACAATAATAATAATAATAATAATAATATTAATGATAATAATATAGCCTTACTATATATATATATATATATATATATATATATATATATATATATATATATATATATATATATACATAAATTGTATAAAGTTACAAGGTAAAGGAAAGCTAAATATCAGGTTAAAACAACCATAAAAAGATTTTTTTACCTCCTTCAACCGTCATATAACAAGTTTCTAATGATCATTAATTCATAAAGAATTACAAGGAATTTTGAAGTCTCATAGACTTTTCTATCCATCCGAAGGCACTCTTTTTTTCTCTTTGGTAGGGCTATTCAGTTTAAACGTTTATAGAGTTTTTATGATCTTGTCTAACTTAAACTTGAACTCTTTTACCTTCTTACTGTTTACTACATCCAATGGAAGTCTGTTCCTATGTATTTGTTATTCTATATGTAATGAAATTACCTAATAGCATGCTGTCGTATATCTTCCAGTTCAGTTTTTGTTCTTTACTTCTAGACTGATTTGGGCTAAGCGTGAATAGATTGTTGTTGTGTACATTTCCTATTCCTTTACGAATAGCCAATGCCTCTATTAGCTGCCCCCTTAGTCCTCGAGTTTGTAGATCAAATATGTTCAAACATTCCATTCTCCTTCTATATAAAAATTGTCTTAGTGTTGGAAGTAGCCTGGTGGCCCTAGCTTGTACTGCCTCTAGTCTATTTATATCCTTTGGAATATTTGGATCCCAGAATTGGACCCTGTATTCTAGGTGAGGTCTTACTGGTGATATGTACAGGTGTAGTACAGTCTATTTGTTTTGTTTTTATTTGCAATATTTCTTTATGCAACCAATAAGGGTGCTTCATTTTCAGTTCTTATTTTCTGTTTGGTAAACTTAAGATGTTTGCTTATAATAATGCCAAGATCATCCTTCTGCTTCACATTTTCTATTTCATTACCTAGCAGTCAGTAATTATAATAATGCCAAGATCATCCTTCTGCTTCACATTTTCTATTTCATTACCTAGCAGTCAGTAATCTGTTTGTTGGTTGATATAAGGTGTGTGCGTAACTTTACATTTCCGAGAATTGAGAGACATTTTCCAATTGCTGGACCATTCTTACAACTTAATTAGACTCTCTCATAAGGCTTCTACGTCTTCTGAGCTCCCATGGTCCTTGAGGTAGTTCGCACAGCTGCCCACTCTGAGGCATCTTCATTGATTACAACTCAGTATTCTGTTTATCGGCCAATTAGTTTTTCTTGAGGGATTATGTCAAAAGACTTTTGAAAGCCTAGGTTTATAATATCTATTGCCCTGTTTTTGTCATATATGGTAAAGATGTGGAAAACATAACAATAGATTTGCCAGACAACATCTCTTTTGTCTAAAATCATATTGGCTGTCCTTCAGGATTTTTTTTTTTTATTCTATGAGTTCTACTATTAAATCTACTTGAATTGATTTTTAAATTTTGCGAGACACTGAGATTAGATACACTTCTGTAATTGGAAGGTGCTACTTCTGTTCCTTTCGTATAGACTGGAGGAACATTGCCTAGTTTTGTATCCTTGTGGTGCCTTTCTCTCGTGGCTGTTTTTCTGAACATTTTGTGAAAGTGCGGGGTTATCTTCTAGTTCTATGATCTCTCTTTGAGGATTATCTTCTGAACCTGGTGCCTTAAACTTACAGAGTACCTTTATTTTCTTTCTGATATCTTCCATTGTATATGTGATTTCGTGTAGTGGTTGTGGTCCATTATATATGATACCTGTTTGGAGGAGGGTTGTTGACTCTTCCCTTAGTGAATATGGTTATGAAATATGCATTTATCAGTTTTTTTTTAAGTCATTCGTTATAAGATTATAATCTGAGTCTCTTAATAGGCTTATGTTGTTTTTGATTGATTTTCTACTTTTTACATAAGCAAAAGATTATTTTCGGTTTTCTTCACTTCCTCGTGCTACTGTTTTCATTAATCATGACATTTCTAACTAGTTTGTCTACATTTCTGCTTAACTTTTTGCGTTCGAAAAATTCATGAATTGAGAGCTTTCGATCCATTGTTTTATGTTCCCTCTCTTTGCTTCCCATTGCATTGGCTATTTCTCTTTTCAACCATTTAGGATCTTGAGTTCATCTGGTAAAATATTTCTATAGGTCCATTTTTTAATTTTTTATTTTTTCATTTTTACAAAGGAGACCCGTAGTGTATGTTTGTTACTACCTCTGTAGTGTTCTAAATTCTTGGTATATTCCATTAGTTGTATCCAGTTAATTTTTTTTCTTTAGTCTACCCTTTTTTTACAGTTCTATTTTCTTTTTAGCTGAAACCTAACCATGCTATGGTCACATTTGCCAATACACCTATCGAGACACTTGTTTACCCAAGTTGGTTTATGTCCCACTGCTGGAGGATTTCATTGTTGACTAATTATAGTAGCCTATGCCCCTTTGTTAACAATTAGAACTCTCCCGTTAGGACACCTGGCTAACTTCCGTTAATGAATAAAGTTCTCAACACACATCATCATATCAAGAGAGAGAGAGAGAGAGAGAGAGAGAGAGAGAGAGAGAGAGAGAGAGAGAGAGAGAGAGAGAATTCGCTATACTTTTAAAATGCTCGGTACAAGTTCCTTTTTTTTTATTATCTTTGCACATTACAACTATTTTTGAATTACCTTTTAGACCAAGAAATTATACCCGTATTTCTTTTTCCATATAGCAGAGTAGATGTCATTTCTTTTCTTAATCAATAGCCATCTTCTCCTTCCCGAGCGAATTGCAGGGATATTCCCAACCAAGAAAAAGATCGTTTTGCCATTTCATCAGTCCAGCTAAATAAGATAAAGGTCCTTTGGGAATACTCTGATATCGCAAAATGAGGTCAAGTATATGCCAAACAGCAATCAGCTTGAATTTTCAAAAGTTTGATAATTTATAACTATTCTAATTTATATCTTACTAAGGTCTTTCTCACATTGAGATTTTCTGCAATATTTTATATTAGTAGAAAAGTGTCGTTCAGATTTGTAAACGACTTATTATACCAGTTCTGCCACTTAAATACATATGAATATACTGTAAAACCACATTAACGCGCATAGGTGATACAAACTTGATAGTTATTTAAAAATTTATTCTTTAAAATACAGTACACTGTATACCTCTTGGGTATAAAACACAATATGTGTATGAACATACAATTATACAGAGCATTATTGATATTGATTACTATATGCTATACTACAATATACTTATACGTTTAATATGTACATTCTATAGCCACAACACTAAGCTGTTTGAACATTTCAAACTACCATCTCTCTCTCTCTCTCTCTCTCTCTCTCTCTCTCTCTCTCTCTCTCTCTCTCTCTCTCTCTCTCTCTCTCTCTCTCTCTCTCTCTCTCTCTCTCTCTATTTATTTAAATCAAAGTAATCTTATCCATATTACACACTGTTGAAAAATATAGATATACAGTACTCTACGCAGAAAATATATATTCTAAACACACGACATTACAATGTTTGTGATTTCGCTACTCACTACTCGGTTACTCACCTATTGCTCCAGTCTTTTTATCTATTCTCCATAGATGATGATGATGATGATGATGAAGATGATGATGATGATCATCATCATCATATTTCGGATACGTACACTGATGTGGTAAAGTGATAATGGCATTGGCATCGCAGCAGGTTTTAATGCCTTGATGAAAGAATGTGAGCTTCATATGGATTCATGATACTAGACGAAAGCTGAGACATAAATTTAGATGGCACGTAATCCAAACTGCTCGGCTAGGTAGCAGGTAACATTAGTGTTGATGGTGTGTCAGCAACTAATGTTAATGCTGCTTAGTCCTCTACTGTTTCGCCATCAATAGCCTCTCTCTCTTTATCTTTGTTAGAAATATTGTAATTGCTAACTGACGTTTTTGTTATCTTATTTCGCCATATGCCTGCTGTGAAGGAAGCATTGCGTCTCTGATCGTGAGTGTTCCCCATAACAATAATAGTTGTAAATTTTAGGTTTTCTATGAGAGTGTATAAGATTCTAATTTATCTCTGTAGATTTTACTAGGGTATGTGGTCCTAAATTTAAAAAGCTAAAATAGACCTCACCTAATTGGGAACATTTTTATTTAAACTCTATTTCTTGAGGTGGATGGATAAAGATATAATTTTGATGACAATCACCACTAATTTTGTTTTTATAAACACATTATGATGATGTAAATTATGATTCCACCTCCTCTAGACTTCCAAATCAAGATGCCAGCTTTCTTCATTTCTCTTATTGCATTGGAATTCTCTATCACTGGAGGACAAATACGATTCATATATGTCAAATTCGATCCCACTATCATCGTCATTGCTCTTCATTTCTAGATGACTTGAAGTTGTTGGAAGATCTTATGATGGGGTTTTTGTACTTTTGTTACTGAGTACAGGGATATATGAGCCATTTATAAGTTGTCATACATTCTAACTTCTGATGGATAATTCTGAAGCTGGAAGCTCTTCTGCAAATATATGAGGTAATTATTGAGTTCTCTGTGTGGTCATAGCTTGTTAGATGTTAGAGTAATATATCAGTTTGGCTATCTTTTTCTTGAGATATAGCCACTTTTTCACTCTCATCTCTACCAGCATGTTGCATTTAGAGTTAGAATAGATTTTCTAGAATAAGAGTGAATGTTAGTTGTAGGTGATGCTGGCCATATTCATGCTATCATAAATGTACCTCCAAAGCCAGCTCAAATTTAGTCAGGACTTATACTCCATCTAGGTACTGCGGATGGTAGATTTACTTTGAAATTCAATATTATATAGTTGAAAATTAATCAATATATTGTAATATTTCATACGTTTTTGTTCAGCAAACAATCTTGTACTCGTTTTCAGCACAAGGACTTCCTCAAATATAAATGGACTTCTTCATGTAGCAGTTACCAAAATCAGATAGATCACATACCCATTAATAAAGAGAAAATAATGCAATATGAACAAAGGAATTTGGGACTTAGATAAATTGAATAAAATCGGAGATAACGATAACGTAATATGCAATGGCAGATGAAATACCATTGGAATAAGAAAGGATTAATGGGGTAGAATAATTTAAATAGTTCTGTACTATGATCTCCAATACAGGGCTTTAGAATTTGAGTTTAGTTAGATTGACGAAAGCAAATCAGACAATGTATATGTTAAATAAAATTTAGAAATCAAAGAAAAATAAGGAAATCAAATCGCCTGAAATTACATGTAAAAATCTGGGAGTATATCATTTTATTGAGAACTGTGTTACATAAACATTAGTCATGGTAGAACTAAACCCTCAGAAAAATATTAGGAGTTAAATGCCAAGACAGAACTAGAAATGTAGCTATAGGAGAGATTACTCGAGTGCCATATGGGGATGAGATCATGGCGAGGGGTAGATGAAGATGGTTTGGGCATGCCCTTCGTACTTCCCAAAAGAGATTAGTTCTACTAACGTATAACTTAGCTCCAAAAAGCGCAGGAAGAATTAGAAGACGGTTGTCTACATGTCTGAGGAATATTAAGCGTAAAGTAGGTAATGGTGAATGGAGAAGTATTGAATGAAAAGCTCACGATAGAGACAATTGGAGAAATCTAACCAAGGCCCTCTGCGTCATTATGCATAGGAGATGGTGATGATGATGATGATTTTATTATACAGCAACAACAATAAAAAAAATATTAGCAGTAGAATATATTGCATAGAACGTACACACAGTACTGAACATTAAGTTTTATATGATACCTTATATGTTGTATGATAAAGAATTATGTACATGCACATCGTAGTTGATATAAAAAGATTCCTTTTTGACTGTCATTTCTGAGTGTTTTTATTGCTTATAGGTAATCGCCATGTTACAAATTTCAATTTAAAACACCTATGATATTCTTGCTTGTTGAGTGTAAGAGATTTTTGCAGAATTTATGATCCATGGTTGAGAGGCTGTAGGATTGAAGTATTTTGGGGGGAAAATATTCGACACATGCTTTGATTTTACCTACTATGCTTGGGAACGTTATCTAAAATCAACAGTGCCTTGAAGGACAGCCCCTCCTTCTTTAGGTATGCTTTCACTTCTGGAACAAAAAATTAATGGATCCTGTGCTTGATTAAAATACAGGTGACCCATATCTTAGCATTATATTGCCAGAAAACAGTAAGCGTATTTTGTTCGTTATTCTTCAACACAATTGGGTTCATAGAACAGTAAATAATACCCGGTGTTATCAAATAATCCAAGTATTACCACAAAGAACCAAGAGTATCCATTCCTTCCACGCGTTTAACTCAGGTGTTTATAAGAGCTTTTATTTATGGATATATGGCCTAAATTAGGCCAGTCTCACAACAGTATAATTATTTCTGCAAATGCTTTTGGATGTGTCAACGCTGTTACTCCACACTAAAATGTAGATACTTTGGAAACTCTTTTTTATATTTCAATTATACCTACTATGAAGTCTTTTTGTCTTTCCCCTACTCTCTAAAATGTTTCATTCCTTCACCAAGCAGTATATTAAACTTTCTTGATGTATCAACAAGTAAGCTTAAGGGGTTGTGTTTCAACATAAGTATATTGGTGGCTAAATTGATGTCCTGTTGGCCTTCTGTATAATAGTATCACTGTATCTCATATCATCGAACTGTTTTTACCCGTATCATGAATGGTCCAAATAGTTGATCATATCTCCCTCCACATTTTAAAAATCTCCTGACCTGAGGACATGTTCTTTTTATACCTTTTGACGTCTTTAGCAAAACATTTTCTTCTTTATTGTCTGATTTAAGAACATTGGTCATCTCAACCATGGTCAACACCTTTTGATCCCTTTTAACTTTTGAACCAACACTCACTTTACTTGGAAAATGCTTGGAAGCCATGATGAAAGTCAGTTTAGTATTTACTGCACAGTTACTGGCCTTTTTTGCGTTGTGTGGACAGATAACTCTCCCACTCACTTGAAATGTTACGACAAAAGACTGAGAACGACACAAAGAAATTCGTCTATATCTCAAAGATGGGCAGGCAGAAGACACTGTAGTAAGTGGTGAAAACGCTAATGTTTGGCTGTATTTAATTGGTGTTGGGTATAAAAATTCAACCTAGTGCTTCTAAGTTAGTGGGTGCAGTTTAGTGATTTACCAACCCATTTTTTTTCTATGATGGTATCAAAAGTTAAATACTTTACCTACTTAATTTGATGGCTGCTTTTCCGGTTCCATACAGCAGGGGAACCCTACTCTCTACAGGACCTCCACTGACGTTTTATCTCATTCGTTCAGAGTTTTCAACGTTTCATGTCTCATATTCTTCATTTATTGTTAAATCGTCACTGTCAAAAGACTCATGAAATAAGAATGTCTTCAGTTTCCTCTTGAAAGCCGTAATGTCTTCAATCATTCGAATATTTCATGGAAGCTTGTTATATAGTCTCGGGGCAGCATTATTTAAAGGCTCCTGAACCTACAATAGACATATATCTAGGTTCCAATAGTTTGAAGTCATCTGTAATTATTCTTGTGTCGACAGGATTTGTTGGCTGCGCAATATGTAGCAATTCTCTTAAGCATTTTAGACGACCGGCTCTGATAACTTGGTGGGTTATTTTGCATATCTTAAAATCACATAGCACATAGTATAATCAGTGTTTAGTAAATCAACTGTTAAGGAGGTTTTACTGGTTATCACTTAGAACACCTTAACATGTAAGTTGTTACAGATAGATAGATAGTAGAAATTATAGTCAATATTTAAGTACAAAAGCTCAAACTGCAGTATATTTGCGTGAAAGCTTTCATACTTATTATGTGGAATGGAATCGATGTTTATTTCTGCTGATTGCTATATGAATTCTAGGGGTTGTGTAACTGAACATAAATTAATTTCTAAATCTTCACGTAACATATACAGTATTCCCAAATAGAAAGGTTGAAATCTTACATTGATTTGTATCTCATACCTATATATAGAGAAATCCATCGTACAACATTTAATTTATTGATGATCATCTCTAGAATTAGAAATCAAGATTAGGATGCAAAACACTAATGGGAATTCAAAAAGATATGAAAGTCATCCCTCACATAATGTCTTTGAAAGGACGTTCACGAATGAAAGTGATTGAGATCCCCAGATTCATTATGCATAGGAAATTTCGAAATATCATTCCAATTCACGAGGAAAAAAAAATATTATTTACCTTCAAATTAAGATACTATAACAAGGTAAAAGATATTTGAGTGATATTTTATATCTATATTTTGGATATGACCGTAATAGTACCTTTATTTATTTATTTTTTTTTTCAATTAGATATAAGTATGTCAACCCTTGATTACTATGACATGGTTTATTGAGAAACTGAAAAGGACAAAGGGTCTCTCTATTAATCATCGTTTTGCCTTTCCTTATATGATGAGTTGATTATATATATATTAGTGTGCTACTTTTATAAGCACACATTGAGTATGTGTTGTTTAAGATGTTAAGTCTTGATAATGAAGTTCATCTTAGTAGCTTTAAAAAGTATTTATTCTCTAAAAACAACAGAGTTAAAAATCTCCATCATAGGAGTGGAGCTGGTTTGGTCGGATGACCAATTCAGGTGAAGTATAGATATGAACTGCTTAAATTATCGATATCACAGATATCGTATGCTTAGTTGTCGTACCATTTAAACACAATATGGAAACTGTTACATTCTTTCTCGGAAGACACCTGCATCCGGTGACGACATAATCTTTCACACACTATGCATTGGTGTTGACGTTTCAGAAAAATGTTACTTTGACGAGGCTGCAAAGTGCATCCTGTTTATGATTTTATATGACTACAGCAAATCTCACGCTAGCATCTTCATCCAAAATGACATATTACGTCATGTGTTTTAAACATGTAATAACAAGCTATTTCATTTATTACATTCGCTCGGCCAGCTACCTCAATTTTTTCAAAAAAAATTTAACAACAAGCCAAAACATGTTTACTAGGTGTGACTGGACATATGTATTATTCTTTGTTTAACTTTAGCCATAAGCAAATGAGGACGAATGTCCAAATAGGCACATCAAAAAATAATAACAATAATGCATATGAAAAGATATTACCAAAGCAAAGAAAAAAAATGCATGATAAATACAGATCATATATATGGTACATTGCTAGCAAATGATTATATGGTACCAAAAAAATACTGATATACATATGATTCGGTAACTTGTTAAAGAATAATTGTTACCTTTGTCAGAAACATAGATTAACACAATACGGTAACTAATAAAAATATTTGTTACCTTGGTAAAGATTCAATTCTAGTGCACAAACACGAATTCCTGGTACATACACGGACCACGGTTTCGTACATATATATATATATATATATATATATATATATATATATATATATATATATATATATATATATATACTAATATATTTCATTAGATGCCCATAGATTCTGTTTTTTATTATTTTTTTTTCTCTTTTCTTTTAACATTCCGGCTTATATATTTTATTAGATGCCGAGAGAAAAAATGATTTATATTTTTTAAATGTTTTTTTTTAAATGTATTTTTAACAATGCAAATGTAGATAATTTCTTCAATTACATATTACTAGCGTACTAACCGCTTTTCGTACAAACACACTTTCCAAAACATTTTACTCCTTTAGCGAATGAGGTGGCCACTTCAAACGGCTTTAAACTGAATTAAATAAGGAGTTTTGTCTGTACATGGCAAAACGTTCTGTTTTAGCTTCCTGCTGTACCGTAACCTACGCCAAACAAGGATGTTCACGGCGATAAATATCATCACCGTGATGCCTAATCCTGCTAGTAGTATGGGGTGAAGAATTTCCTTATAAGTCGGTGACAGGTGGTCCATCTCGGTCAATTCCATCAACCGCTTGGTAACCTGTTGATTGTACGGGAGAGGTAGTGCTGTCATTGTAGAAGTCCAAGTGAAGTTCGCGAAGTAGGCTCGTTCTCTGATGAGTGTCCTTAGTCCGGTCACCATGGAATTAGGGGAAGTCCCGATACAACCATCTGCTGCAACAAAGATGTGGGCGAATGACGTGGATCCGTCAGGGCATGATACATTGAAGCTGTCCTTGTCGTATCGTATCGATGAGCCATTGTTCAGTCTGCAATTGAACTCATTATTGTCAAAGGGATAAAGCTTATCAAGACAATTTTCCCTTGTATGGGAGAGAGCACCGTCTAGCACTATGCCTAACTCGCATGAATCCATTAAGCTTTTATGGAATTCAAATGAGTCAGCTGTACATATTTTTCTATGCATTGCGTCTGAACAGTGAGTTAATGACCGTATATGTTTCCTTGTCTGGGGAAATCAATACGTGTCCTGTCAAACTGGATATTACTGGATTTGAGTGATTCATCATGAAAGTCGGAAATGGTGATATCCTGTAAGATTGCCAGGCATCAGAAGAATCAAAGGGAATTTTAATCCTAATCTTGTTATTATCAACGCTTACTGTAATTAGGCTGTAATAAAATTCTAACCTACATTCGCCTAACAAAGGAACATAGCCTAGTTTATCCCTTCCGTTCTCCAGAATTAACTTTAAGTAATTTATAGGCAACAAATGGGGCGACAGTACACCTTTAGTTGCTAACGTGATAGCTTCTACATAATCCTTGGATTTCTCAATGAAATGTGCAATTCTGTTATGTATGTGATCTATCTTTGAATCATAATACGTTAACGTTGCCAACAAATCCTGTACTTCCATAATCTGAATGATATTATTTGAATGTTCAATTACTACATCCATAATTTGATTGATCGAAGCTAACTGATTCCTTAGTTCTGACATAATCAATTCATCTGCATGAGTCAAGAACTCAATTTTCTTATTTTGATTACTAATCTTAAGACGATTGGAAATTCCTAAACCTAAACTTGCAACAGACCCAAAGATGTTTAATGCACCATAAATAAACGGATTTCGTCATTCTTTATGTTTGTGTCCTACAGTCCACATCAAAAGGTCATAAGCCAAAGATCCTGTCTCGTAAGTCTTATTTTTCAAGTCATCAGATAGCATCTCTGCAACTTTTAATGTCGATCCAAGCAAACTCTCTGTAGTCAAATGAAAATGTCTTCTATGCAACTCATCTAATGAGACAGAAAACCTTGATATGGCGGTTCTTAAGCTAGTGACATCATTCTCTGGAAGAAAAATTGCTTGCATATTCACTTCTACAACTACGTTGCTCGATGTAATAAAAACGTCTTCTTGTCTTTCAACTATAGTGCCATATTTAAAATCTATACTTTTAGTTTTAGAGCTCATCCCACACGAGAAAAATGTCTGAGCGAACAATATTACTCCCAACAACAAAAAATTCATCTTGGAAACCTGTAACGAGAAAAATATATGTAATTATTCCTGTATTAAGAAGAAAACTTTTAATCACATAAAATAAACAAATTTTCCCTTACTTCTTTCCCTCTCTTTTTCTTTTTTTTTTTTTTTCTTTTAACTTCTTATGTGAGCCAATGGTACTATTCTCTCATCCGTGGGTTGGGATACGTTTTGAACTCTAAACCTATTGGCCGTTAATGTTTCCAAAATGTTAAATGGGCCTTCAAACTTAGGTGTTAGTTTATAATTGAGTCCTTTATGCACATTGATTTGTATATACACGTTATCACCCACGGTATATGTTTTAGTTGGCTTCGCTATTTTATCATGATTCCTTTTCATTATGATTTGTGATTCTTCTAAATTCTTTCGAAGGATATCATATCGACTTATACTTGCATTTATACATTCTTTTAAAGGATTTGATAGATTAGTTGTAGGCGTTAATACATGGAAAGGCGTTCTAACTGGGGTACCATACAATGCTTCATTCGGTGACATTTTAATTGATATATGATATGAATGACCTTGACCCAACATCACTCTCTTCCCCTCTGGAGTTAACTATGTGGTATTTGCTTTGCTCTGCATATTCTGAAAATTAGTCTGACCTTGCGAGGTCTGGTTTGACGACCCAGGCTCAGCGATATTCGAAGAAGTGTTTGTTTGCTTTGAACTCTGAGCTGCATTGACATTTGGTTGTTTCTTCTTATTGTTAAAATGAGGATTTTTCTTTTTATTTCCATATGGAACTGACTGTGGAATTGACTGTGTATTTCTGGGATTCTGTTGTGTCTTACGCGAGTAACACTGATTGTATGAATGTGTCGAACTATTATGAATTGAGCAGAATTTCGTTCTGCAGTCCGCGCTTAAGTGACCTTGACGTTTGCAATTATAACACGTCATTCCCGCTACTAGACTATTATTAACTACGTTCATTATTTGTGGCTTTGTTTCCTTCTTTGCAAAAACTTGAGTTAACACGGGATCGATATCTGGACACTTAGACATGTGTTTTTTTATCTGTTTATATACATCCAATTCCGTACTTGCAGGCGTTAACTTTTTATCAAAACACCGCACTAAAGCTTCAGGCAACATAAGTGTCATGCAAGTTAAATACATTAATCGTAAAAAATCTTTCACGGAGATGTTATCTCTAGTAACCCAAGTGGAATTATCTAAAATGTCCTGATATTCATTAAGCCTATCAGCTATGAGAGCTGCTCTCTCAATAACATTAAGCCGATTCATAGTGGCTTGATTAAGTGTATTTCTTAACGTTAATACTACATCCAAGGCTTCTTCACCCCCATAGACTGCGCGTAACCTAACTTTGAAATCATCCCAGGTAACTGCTTCTTGAAATGAAACACCTCTTAAATACGCACTCGCATCCCCCTTAGAAAAATTTATAAAACTTTTAGCTTCTTGTAATTGTACAAAAGGGTCTACGATTTGTTTGGCATTTAAATGGGCATCGACGGATGAAATCCATGACTCCACATTTTGAGGCAAGAACCCATTGACTCGACCCTGAAAAGGAAGGATTGCTGACCTGGCATTTACAAGCGTCAAAATTGGGGGAGGATTAGTCTGGCCTACGCCACTAGGGGTAGGGCTCACAGGGGGAGTCATGATTGCTGTATTTCTTTTCCTATCTCTTCGACCCCTTGCAATTCTATCAAAATATCTATAAGAATACAGACGTCCACTGCGTAAACGCATATGTATAATAAAATTCCCCAAACAATGTTACTAATCCCAAGAAATTTCCCGAGAATTTCTGAAAGGAAACCGAACACAAAGATATTTCCTGTAAATTTCTGAAAGAAAAAGGAATTAGCACCAAGAGAGAAAAAAAATCTAGATGAGAATTCGGAGTTGAACACAGTTTCCTTTAATGAAAGGAAAATAAAAGATTAGCAAACCACTCACCCCAGTAATAATCGACTAACGACTCATGATAACTACACTTCACTGCCCAAACAGGAATGAATTTAAAAAATTGTACTTAGCTTATATTTGGTTCTGTGTGATGTCGTCACATCCTCTCTCTCTCTCTTGATGTTTTGTTAGCGATGTATCGTTCGAGTTTCCGTTGAATGTAGTGCTTCCTGGATATGTTTTGTAAGCGCTGAACGTCAGTCCTTGGGTTTCCTAGGATGTTGATTGAAGATCCAGTTCATCAGTTTGTATGTATAACATTCATGAAATGTTATAGATTTCGATGGACTATGTTACTTAGTCAAAATTATAGATACATTAACGTTGAGTTCTTGAAGATCTTTCTCTGGTTTTTACAGCTTTATTTTGATGTCTTGAAGATCTTCCTCTAATTCTTAGAGTTTATTATTATAATTACTTGAAGATCTTTCTCTGATTCGTAGAGTTTAACCGCTGCCACCATTTATTAGTGTGCTACTTTTATAAGCACACATTGAGTATGTGTTGTTTAGGAGGTTAAGTCTTGATAATGCAGTTCATCTTAGTAGCTTTAAAAAGTATTTATTCTCTAAAAACAACAGAGTTAAACATCTCCATCATAGGAGTGGAGCTGGTTTGGTCGGATGACCAATTCAGGTGAAGTATAGATATGAACTGCTTAAATTATCGATATCACAGATATCGTATGCTTAGTTGTCGTAGCATTTAAACACAATATGGAAACTGTTACATTCTTTCTCGGAAGACAACTGCATCCGGTGACGACACAATCTTTCACACACTATTCATTGGTGTTGACGTTTCAGAAAAATGTTACATTGCCGAGGCTGCAAAGTGCATCCTGTTTATGATTTTATATGACTACAGCAAATCTCACGCTAGCATCTTCATCCAAAATGACATATTACGTCATGTGTTTTAAACATGTAATAACAAACTATTTCATTTATTACATATATACTAAATTGTCAACATTATATATTTCTCTTTCTCGATTAACCCTGGATAGGTACGGTGGGTCGTTTGCGACCCCGAGCGTAAAAAAAAAACAGGTTTTTCTCACGTGACTCACCCCTGTGACTGAATTTGTGGGTGATCGACCTGCAGGAGGTGTCTCCCCTACACGCTCTAGTAGTGTCCAGATGTGCATTGCTGTAGCTGTACTCCTTCCCCGATTTCTGAGACGCGTCGGGGTCGTTCGCGTCCGAGTTTACCCTTCTGAGGTAGTTTGCATAATTATCAAAGTTATTACGTATTATGAAATTGTCGTAGAATGGTGCAACTTGTATAGGTTATCAGTTGTGGAAAGTCTTGGTGGATTGTTTGGCTACCATGTGCATGTTTTTTTTTTTAGTTAAAATGTCGTTCATCACCACGAGGACCATTTTACCGCGAGTGCCCCTTTTTCATTTTTTTGCCAAGTCATTTTTCCGTAAGATATTGCCAAATAGTGTCGTAAAACTTTTGCTTGTTTAGTGTTGGAAAGTGTGTCTAGATGATCTGGCTACCCATGCATGACTTTGTTTTTGTCAGATACGACGTAGTTATTGGTATATTGGGTATTTAACTGCAGTTACCAATTTCTGTTTTTTTTTCAATATTTGTAAAAATTACTACGTAGTAAGGAATTGCCATATATTATTCATTTTTTTTTTCATGTTTATGTGTTAGAAAGTGTGCCTTGATGGTTGGGCTAACACGTGCATGTCTTTTTTTTTATCTGAGATGTCGTATATTAGAATGTCGGGCATTTTACCGCGAGTGTCCCTTTTTCATTTTTTTTAATTTTTTTGCCAAGTCATTTTTCCGTAAGATATTGCGAAATAGTGTCGCAAAACTTTTGCTTTTTTAATGTTGGAAAGTGTGTCTAGATGATCTGGCTACCCATGCGTGATTTTGTTTTTGTCAGATACGACGTAGTTATTGGTATATTGGGTATTTAACTGCGGTTGCCAATTTCTGTTTTTTTTTTTCAATATTTGTAAAAATTTACTACGTAGTAAGGAATTGCCGTATATTATTGATTTTTTTTTCATGTTTATGTGTTAGAAAGTGTGCCTTGATGGTTGGGCTAACACGTGCATGTCTTTTTTTTTTATCTGAGATGCCGTATATTAGAATGTTGGGCATTTTTCCGCGAGTGCCCCTTTTTATTTGTTTTGCATTTTTTTGCTTAGTCATGTTACCGTAAGGAATTGGCAAGTAGTGTCGCAAAACTTATATTTTTATAGTGTTGGAAAGTGTTTCTAGATGATCTGGCTACCCATGCCTATTTTTTTTTTAGCCAGATATGGCGTATATATAAGTATGTGTTCGATTTTCCTGTGATTGCCATTTTTTCGTTTTTTCCCATTTCTTTCAAAATTACTACGTACTAAGGAACTATCACAGAGTAATATTTCATTTATATGTTTATTTGTCGGAAAATATGCCTTGATGGTTTGCCTAGCACGTGGCTGAAATTTTTTTTTTCTGAAATGCCGTATATTAGAATGGCCATTTTTCCACGAGTGCCCCTTTTTATTTGTTTTGCATTTTTTTGCTTAGTCATGTTACCGTAAGGAATTGGCAAGTAGTGTCGCAAAACTTATATTTTTATAGTGTTGGAAAGTGTTTCTAGATGATCTGGCTACCCATGCCTATCTTTTTTTTAGCCAGATATGGCGTATATATAGGTATGTGTTCGATTTTCCGGTGATTGCCATTTTTTCGTTTTTTCCCAATTCTTTCAAAATTACTACGTACTAAGGAACTATCACAGAGTAATGATTCCTCTAGATGTTTATTTGTCGGAAAATTTTGTTTACTTTTTTTTTGATTGAATATCATCAAATTTTTTTAGCTAAAATATTGTTTTACATTTTTTTTTTCGATTTTATTTCCCTTCAAAAAAAATTTTTTGGGTCAGAATTTTAATTTTATAAACGTAAAATAATCGACAATTATCCAGCAACCCACCATACAATTTTTATGCATATCCAATAATAATTAGATTAGTAAATAACACCTTGAAATTGACATACCCTTCCTACATTTCAAGTGGCAGATTAGGGAGTCTGAGTCAGTGTGGTTGGCGGCCATTTTGTGGACATATCCGAAGCGTAAGCTGCCCTATCTATATATATTCTTGTTCCCTATAGAATTTGTGATATTTTGGTATATTTTTACCTGCATAAATATCATATTATATATTAAATATATGTATTTTTTTACGAAATTTCCAAGTACTCAAAAAATTACCTTTAGATATGGCCCCTGATATAAATGTAATTTACAAAATAATGAAGATTTTTTTACATATTTCTATTTTAGGATAACATATGTTTATTCCCTAAAAAAATTAGCCACTTCCTATTTCATTTGGGTACCCAAAAAAATTCATGAAATTTGGACAATTTTTTTTGGCCAAAAAAAGTTACCCTTTTTTTCTCATTTCAGATCTTCACCTCCATGGGTCTGACTTCATCCAAAATACATCAAGATGTGTCCTAAACATTCAAGAATCAATTCCTAAAAGGATTTGTGTATATATGTATAAACTTTTTTTTATGAATTTTTATGTCAGGTCTTTTTTTTTCTACTTAATTTTTTAAAATATTTATAATAAATAGTTTTTCTGCAGATGAGTAGTATTTATCTTTACAGTTGTTTTAAGCATTCATTGAAGTTTTTTTTGGCAAAAGAAAAAAGGAGGTTACTGCAAAAACTGATTTTTCAAGAATTTTTTTTGGCGTCGGGGTCGTTCGCGTCCGAGTATACCCTTAAAGGGGTGTCCGAGGACCGTACCTATCCAGGGTTAAATGTTATTTGTATGAAAAGTTACATTTGTTTTTCCACACTTTCAGAGGAAGAAATCTTATAAGAGGGATATTTTATCATTTGTTCCCATTAGTGTATTTTGTTGAGATTAAAAAACATAATTAACTTAAAAGGCTTCACAATCAACTAGAATTTCCATTTGAAAGTAAATATCACCCATGATTAAGAAATGAACAATAAAATTACACATGTAAGTTGAACTAAGCCTTAATATTACACAATTCTGACGATGAATCCAATTCAACACTAAAACTTCATAATATGAAATGAGAACACTGAACAATAGATATAGACATTTCACCGAAAATAGATTATGTGACATAAACTTGAGTTTACGTTTATTAGTTGGACAGGTGATTGGAATTGGTGAATGTAAATGCACTGTGGATATAGTTAACAAAAGGATTATTGTTTTAATTTCTCTTCGGTTAGGAAATTTTGTATTTTTTATTTATCGACCCCCACAAAAAAAAAAAAAAAAAAAAAATTACCTCTGCCCATACAACAAAATTCTTCACTTGCTTACTTTCCAGAGGATGTTAGAAATTTGAGTCTCACAAATATATTCTGGCCAAATATTTGGTTAATTTGCCTGTATGTAGTGTTACAAATCAGGTCATCAAGGGTTAACTCAGGAGATTAAGCAAATAAGACAAATAGAGACAATTTCAATGACTACATATACTTGAAGTTAAAAGTAGCCTGTTACCGAAGTTATGATCCCTTTGAATCATTCCTGTGTTCGGTGTGTTAGTGATCTCAAATAAAATAAATTCCAGATTTTGGCATACTGTCCTATTTTATTGAGCGTTCGTTTTCTTATCCATTAGGTCCCTTACCAGATACTTGACCTGCTTATCAATCCTACTTATAGATTAGTTTAAAACTAACTTAGTCATAGTGAATATGTGCCTAGAGCTAACGATAATTTGTAGCCTAGAGCTAGGAAAACATAAATGATTGCTTGAGATTAGAGTTGCAGCAGAAATAGTGCAATTATAAAGGGAATAAGTTAGAGGAAATAAGGAAAGAAATAAACTACTGACTTTTCCCGTATCAAATTAAATGAAATAACCTATAAAAGACAGCCCTCCTGTTCAATGTTTTGAAATTTCAGCTCCCCCCTTCCACAAGATAAAAAAAGCTTGAGCAATTTAAATGTATTTTTCTCCTATTCTGGGAAAACAAAACCAACTATTGCGAGTATTTCTCTCTCTCTCTCTCTCTCTCTCTCTCTCTCTCTCTCTCTCTCTCTCTCTCTCTCTCTCTCTCTCTCTCTCTCTCTCTCTCTCTCTCTTCTTGAATAAAATCATGAAAAGTATGATATATTCTTAATTTAGCGTTAATAGCTAATTTTGGTGTATTATCTGACTATTACTGACTTTATGTAAAAACCAACAAAGCTCTGAACATCAGGAAGTTAAATCCGTGTGTTTACTGAAAAGAGTTTTTTTTTTTTAGCCCTTCATTGTTTTAAATTAAGGGGAATTAAGGGCTTGGATATTTGCAAGTTTCATTCACAAAATGACATGCAAGGAACCTCAATAATAACAGATCGGATGGCATCCCTGATATCTAGATGGTTAACTAAACAATGTCACGTATATCGTATTATGGAGGTAAAAATTTTGAATTCATGCCATACAAATATATTTCTAATGTGTTTACATATATTTATAACGCCACTAACTCCCGGTCATCATCAATATTCTTTTCACTCAGCGTTAAAAAAATACGAACTAACATACTTATCTCTCTCAACTTCTCTTCTTCAACTAACAATTGCACTTGATCCAACCAACACCACAAACTGTATGGCATGAAATACGCAAGTCACCTATAATGTGTCACTAAGACATTGTAAATACGGTTATTGGGGGCATGTAGCTTTATTGGGAGATATGAGCTGCTGAATCCACTGCTCTTTGATACATAACAGACATTGATTCTCGTATACAGTTTGGGAAGGCTTGACTTTACACGCGGATAAACAAATTCGAAAATGGGCACGCTCAAAGACATGTATATAGATATATAAAGAGGGGAAGGGGTGGCTGTCGCGTCGTACGTTTTGTTAATTGCTCTATATAAAATGAAAGGTCAGTTAGATAAAAAAAAAAATGTGATGAGTCTGTTGTTAGCAGCAACGAGTCAAAAAAAGACGCAAATATAACCTATGCAGCGAAAATTCAACAACATAAAAATGAAGAAATAGATGTTGAATGTTTGATTAAAGCTTTAATAGTCCCACCTCAAATTGACAAAGTTTATATACGGAATGTATGTGAAAAGGTTCCATCCTTTGAAAATGTGTAAGGAAAAGATGATATTTTTAAGTAATATTCGAAAAATAGGCCCCTTGTCCTTCTCCCTGGCAGCGATTAAAATGGCTAAATGAGCTTAATTGGATTTAATAGGACTTGAAAAATAAATAGCTTCAAAGTCAGCATCCCCTGTTATTTGTACTTGTGAAAATTAAATTGATCTGACATATAAAAAAAGGCAAAGAAAAATTTCATACGTATTCACTAGATTTTCTTAACTGATGAATATTTCGGGTCCAGTTGTAGAAGCCCTTCCTTTTTATTTTAGGTATAAACATTTTATAGTGTACCACTGCATCAATTTTGATCCTCCTTCACTCACTCCAAGAAGGCTGCATCCCACAATAGCATACAAACATCAAGGTCGAACATCGAGGTCTCTGTCCGCTTTAGGACTATCTCACCTTTGAGCCAGGAGAGAGAGAGAGAGAGAGAGAGAGAGAGAGAGAGAGAGAGAGAGAGAGGGGTGCTCATCTCACGCACTAGTATTCCCTGATTAAGGACTTTTTTTTTTTTTAAGGCATACGTGTGTTATCAAAATCTAAGTACATGCAAAGGTTCCCTCTCTCTCTCTCTCTCTCTCTCTCTCTCTCTCTCTCTCTCTCTCTCTCTCTCTTTCTCTCCTTTTTGGGGGGAATTTGTCCATCTGTTTCTCTTTGTAAGTTACGGAATGCATTACCAAAAACGAGAGAGAGAGAGAGAGAGAGAGAGAGAGAGAGAGAGAGAGAGAGATTTGTATTAGTAGAATGTATTAAACTTATTTTGCTAAATATTCAGGAAGCATTGAATAAATTAACAGTTCGCATTTACTATGGATGAGCCAATTTGTAGGTTAAATTACTTTTTGTAAGGAACTCAAATATATTTCATTTCGTCGTCTGATGGATTCTTTCTGATAGACTTAATTTGAATCCTTCTATTCTAAAAACTCTGATTTTTCTTTTAAGAGATTTTTGAATTATTTTCGTAATAATCATCAAGTTCACTACTTTTTTTATAATACAAACGACTGATATAAAACAAGGACATCGGTCGGATAATTCTAATCAGAGAAGGAAGCAAATTATGGATATCATTCAAACGAGTGAATGATGACTGAAATAAAAATGAGAGAGAGAGAGAGAGAGAGAGAGAGAGAGAGAGAGAGAGAGAGAGAGAATCCTTTTATTCTTATAAGGAACGGAGTCGTATGATTTTTTTTTCGATAGTAACCATCAAGAGATTTTACCACATCTTTGTATCTAAATTTAATATCTTGATTCCATAATATAGAAGCATATTAAGTAATGTTGGAGCTCGTTATTCATATTAATATTCTTCAGACGGAAAGATCCTTCATTTGCATTATCCTTTGCAACTGCTCTCTCTCTCTCTCTCTCTCTCTCTCTCTCTCTCTCTCTCTCTCTCTCTTTTGTTTTTCTGTATCTATGTTTGGCCTAGATCGTCTGGGCAAGAGGTGAACAAAGACCATCTAAAGATTTTTAATGTCTTTTGTCAAAACGTCTGGATAGCTTTGCTGAAGATAATCATCTGTTCCCTAGTATGAAATTTGTCTTTCATAAAGGCATTTGAGCATGTGACTCCGTTCTTTTAATATTTAATGCTGTACAAAAATCCCCTAATTGTGATCAAAAAGTTTCTATGAATGGCCTTGATTTTAGTGATGCTTTTGACCGTGTTAATCATGAGTACCTGGTTTTCAAACTCAGACAATTAGGAATGGGTTTGTCTTTTCTTAGCACTATTGTTGAAATTTAAAATTAATTGTTCGCAAAGAATTGTTGTTTGTGGGCACCATAGTGAGTATAGGAATGTGATATCTGGTTTTCCTTAGATTAGTGTTCTTGGCCATTACTGTTTATACTATATAGAAAAGGCACGTGGCTCCTCCTAGAAAACACCCTTGTTAGATATGCAGATGATGCTATCATCTCTTTGCATCAATCTATCTCCTTGAGTAGATCTGGGGTTGCTGAATCCCTTAATACACATCCGGCTAAAATTAGTGTATAGTGCAAGTTACGGGGTAGGAGGTTGAAATCTAACAAAACTCAAAGTATGATTATAAGTAGGTTGAGGACAGGGACACAACAACATTCTGAATCTCATATATGGTGTTGCTTTTCCCCACAAGTAATCCAATAAAGCGGAAACGTCCTTGGAGGCAGCGCTGGAGACTGAACTAGAGGGACCTGCACTGCTCAAATATGCAACGAAGTGGACGCCTTAAGGGGAACTACAGGGCGACGCTGTCCTTCTGAATAAATTTCTGCTATGTGTGTGGTAAAACGAGTTTCCATGGTGCATATTTCTAGTAGTGCACTGAGGGAGGTCTCGGGGACATTGAGGGTGTGTGTATGTTTATCCCATAAATTGTTCCATTATTCAGTGTATAGTTTCACTAACGGAAGGGTTAGTAAAGAGGGACTCAACATTCATGGAGGCCTCAACTCCATAATATGTAAAATCTTTCAGTTTAGCGAGGAATTCATCTAACAATGTAGCAAAATAATCATTGAACTCGTAAGGTGTGAGAAGGGCGTTCAGTGTCTTCACAATGTGTTTGGAGAAAGGGTACTCGCAGAAAATAGGCCAGCTATGGTTAACTTGTTTGTACGTTTTTACATACGCGTATAGGTAGCCTAGTCGAAAATCATTACAAAATAACACCATTAAGGAAGCAATTATTATTATTATTATTATTATTATTATTATTATTATTATTATTATTATTATTATTATTATTATTATTATTATTATTATTATTATTATTATTTTGTTGAAAATAAATGCTGCCTCAGTTGCATTAATCTTATACTCCGTCTTCTCGATGGCTTTAATTATCTTCTTTTCAGGACTACTGCATACAGCCAGTAACTGAGCAAAATTCATCCTTTATGGTGGGTAGTCAAATTCAGGAATAATTGGCGAGTCAAGGTTTTAATATAAAATTCACAAATTAGGTAAGATTCACATTTCATGTAAAATTCACAATTCAGTTAATAGTATATAGACAACAAGCTACGCGTTTTGGGAGTGCTGTCTCCCTTCCTCACGCTCTAGTCCTGGAAACGAGGAGAGCTACGTCCTTATATATGGCAATTCTGGCTTAATCAGAGGGGCAGCGAATTTTTTATTGACTACCTTGAGCGTCGTGGGCGGAGCAAATAGAATGGCTGATCCTCATTGGCTAAGCCGCTCGCCGAGAGAGGCTGTAGTACAGTCAGATTGCCATCCCACTCTCTCCTAGGTGTTGAGTCACCATCTTGTCCTCTGGGAGCTGGGCTCTGATTGGTGGGAGCGCTCGCTGAGAGGGTATGTAGGCTAGGCAGGCTATCCTGTCGCTGATCAATGCTGTTGGGGTTGTTTATGTCTTGATCTGTTGGGTTGTCCTGGTTGGATGTGTCATTGTTGGTTGGGTTATTTTTCCTTGTGTTGTTCCTTCGACAAGAGAGGAGGAAGAACATTTCCTGGGTAGTATTGAGAGTCGACTTTTCTCTCTGAATACGAAGAGCTTCAAGTATGCGAAGTCTCCTGCTATCTGGAGCACGGCCTATGATCTCGGTGTTCTTGATTATTTCCTCACTTTTGATGTTCTTATTGTGGACGTGGAGGGCATGAGCTGTTATTGCACCTTGTTAGACATGACAAGACAGTCTCTTTGACAGACGCATGGTGGTCATTCCTATGTAACGTCCAGAGCATCCCGGAACAGGGCATAAGTAGGAATAGACCACGATAGTCTGTTTGGGAATATCCTGAGTCGATGGGGCTGAGTTGTTGCTCATGATGAGAGACCTCGTTTTGTTAGTTTGATAATAAATAGTCAACTTGACCTCTGTGTTTTTATCCAAAGGGGAGACGTGACTGTTTATTATGTCTCTCATGGCCTTTTCATCCTTTTGATAATCCCGAAGCATGAACCCTTTATAGTGAAGGTTAATGGTATTTGTGGTATTCATGGTCGGTTGTTCACCCTGGTACCAGGTGTCCATGGCTAGCATGGTTTCACGGCAAACTTGTCTATTACAGTAGCCATTGTTCACCAGAACCTGGGCGACTCGATTGAGTTCTTGTTGTTTGGCAGCCCAGGAAGAGCAATGGGAGAGGGCTCTGCGGACGTAGGCCTTGATGGTGGAGGCCTTGTACCTGGTAGGGCATTCACTGTCTCCATTCAAGCATAACCCGAGGTTAGTGGGCTTAATGTACACACTAGTATCAAATCCGGTTGTGTTAGGAGATATGAGAACATCTAGGAAGGGCAGCCGTCCATATTTGCTATGTTCGACAGTAAACCTCAGGCAGCTGCATTCCTGCGGAGGGTCTCGATGTCCTGGGTAGAAGGGGCCATGATAAAAGTGTCATTTATGTATCTCACGTACACGTCTGGGCGAAGATGGTGACTCAACACCCAGGAGTGAGTAGGATGGCAATCTGACTGTACTACAGCCTCTCTCGGCAAGCGGCTCAGCCAATGAGGATCAGCCATTCTATTTGCTCCGCCCACGATGCTCGAGGTAGCCAATGAATAATTCGCTGCCTCTCTGACTAAGCCAGAATTACCATATATAAGGACGTAGCTCTCATCGTTTCCAGCACTAGAGCGTGAGGAAGGGAGACAGCACTCCCGAAACGCGTAGCTTGTTCTCTGT
>NC_090744.1:58425844-58453344 GCF_036898095.1 Palaemon carinicauda | reverse complement strand
TAAGAAATTATTGCACACTCATTATGAAATATTGGATCACACAATGTAGTTTTCATGTCACCTCGGGGAATTTACATTATGCCTCTCCCTTCAGGGTTGGCACTAAACATGATAATCAGCTGAGGAAGGTGTTCGAGTTGGTGGAGCATCCTGCATACCGATTTCAAAAAGATGTTTTACCACCCATATGTCACACGATCGTACATATTAACTACATTTCTCTTTCTTCTATATATTATCGTTTGTATCTTTGCTCTCCCCTTGCACTGAAAGCAACTTGCTTCAACCAGTCTGCCTATTTCTCATTGTTAACTGTTAACAGAACTGGTTGCCGGTTGGACAAGATATAGCAAGTTGTATTTTGTGACTTTCTTACCTGGATCCAGTTTTTATATATACTCGATGTGACACCAGGGGTCGACTCGCTCTTCCCGCCTTCCCATCCCCCCTCAATGTTACTATGGCGGATTCCACGGAAGTTGGCGCCGCCCCATTCTAACTTTCGTCATTCGCCAGTGGAGAGGCGTTTGCTTGGTTTCAGCGTGCAGAAGTCCAGTTCCACATTAATGGCGTGACTCGCTCAATCACCAAATCAGATTATGTTCTCCCAGCAATACCCGAGAACACCTTCGCAAAAATCTCTGGTTGGCTTTGTGAACAAGGAGACACCCCAATAGCGTATGACACCCTAAAAGAAATCTTTTGCAGCAGTACCCGATGTCGCCAGCCGCCCGTACAGCAAAGCTTTTTCAGCTCTCTAAACAACCGCTGGGGGACCAAAGGGCTTCACTCGCACTCAGGGAAATGACAAATATCATTCACCTGCAACCTGCTGCAGAAGGCTCTCCTCGTAAGGTAAACCTACTTCGTGCCCTTTGGGTACGCCGTTTACCCACTGCCATACGTGATGTTGAAAGTTTACCCATAAAGGACTTGATGACCAAAGCAAACTGTCCATAAGGGCTATGGACAGCTACTTTACGACCCTCAAGACCTCCATCAACGCCTCCACTCCTGACAAAGAGGACACACACACTTACCCTGTGAAGTGCAGGAGCGATGAAAAAGCCAACTATCACCCTCCACTCACTCGTGCCCCAACCAATAACTTCTACAGCAACGTACTGCCGCCCATCGGTCGCAGTTTTGCTACTACCACTCCAGATTTGTGGCTGCCGCGAAGAAATGGGCCAAGGACTGTCAATGGCCACAAAAACGTGTAAGTAGGCCATCGCTCGTGGAGGTGGCCTCCCGTGTTTCTAATCTTTTCTTTTATATGATGCAGGACACAACGTAATCTGCCTAAGTCTGCCGACGTCTGCCTGGTAGCTGCCAACAGATCTGCTATACCCACCTACAGTTACGAGAAACTCACTTTATCGTTTGGAAACAGCCAATGTAATTGGAGTGTTTTTCGTTGCTGACATCAAATTACCAATCCTCGGTGCAGAATTTCCCTCTCATTCCCACCTTCTGGTCAATATCGCCCACTGATGATTGGTCAACGCAGACTCGTACTTGTCGACACCTCTTAAACCCGCCCCGTCCAACCTCGCTATCCAAATCAGCGCACCCAAGGATGCCTACGCACACCTCCTCACGTCGTACCTGGAAGTTTTCCATTCAGAACTTCACCAAACGCCCACGGCTCCGGCCAAATACGGTAATTATTACCATATCAAGACGGGACCCTCAGTCTTCTCCAAATTCAGACGTCTGTCATCGGATCGATTGGCAGGCACCAAACAAGCGTTCACCGAATTGGAAGAGATGGGCCTTTGCCAAAAAAAGGCTTCTAGCCCATGGTCGTCACCCTTACACATCGTCCTGAAGAAAGTGGGTCCCTCTGTCCGTGTGGGGATTACAGACACCTGAACATGCAAACAAAACCGGATCACTATTCCCTCTAAAACATCACTGACGTGACCTCCTACCTGCACAAAGCAAAGTTTTTCTCCACCATAGACCTCTTGAAGGGGTATTATCAGGTGCCTATGAACCCAGAACACATCCCCAAGACCGCCATCACCAATCTCTTCGGTACATACAACTTCAATTAATCCTGTTTGAAGAACTGCGGAGGGTAGTAGACGATATTCCCGATAGAGATAGAGAATATTGTGGGTGTACGGGGTTTAGGTGAAGATGCAAATGAAAATGGAGCAAATTTCATTGTTATTTTAAGCAAAGAATCTTATCATTGGATGTACGCTTTTACAATAAAATAACATCCATAGCATACATTGACTTCACCCTGTAACAATTACAAAAATTAAATAGATCACATTCTCACTCTAAGAAATGTGAGAAGCTATAGAGGTGCATATATTGTTAGTGATCACCAGCTCCTCATTGCCATACTGAAATTAAAACTGAAAGCACTGAACAGAGCGATAGATAGAATACATAGGTTTGATATATCAAAGCCTTTTGAAGGAGAGCCCAGGGAAACATTTTCAATTGAATTTAGGAATCGATTTGCAGTCATAGAGACTTTAAGAGACGAATGACAGACAATTAATGAGGAATGGTGTGATATGAAGAAACTTATATCAGTCACTCGGTAGTGAAGTCTTGGGACACATAGTTACAAGGAGAAAGCCAGGGATTTCAAATGATACTTGGGATAATATAAAAGGGAGGGAAGGACAATAACTGAAAGTTGTCGAGGAAGTAATGACAATCACAAGGTACATCATGCTAAGTATTCCAGTATTGATAGTGAGGTCAAAAGAAAAGCCAGCAATGACTGTAGAGAATATTGTTGACCCCTTTGAAATTAGTATTTTCTGCATTGAAGGCTTCAATACATCCTTTCTTTACAAATATATAACCACCTCTCTCTCTCTCTCTCTCTCTCTCTCTCTCTCTCTCTCTCTCTCTCTCTCTCGATTGTTTCTGTATACCAGTGAGTTAGTACACTTGTCTGGCCCGTTAAATAAGCTGATTTAACACGGATAAAAAAAGGCTATCGAGTGCAATATAGCTACAAGTTTTCGTGAATAGTCGATGATTATTTTGAGGTCAGAAAAAAGGGATAAAACGTCGGCACAGGATAGTTTTCTTGTAAATTACTAAAACTCTGATCAAGATGTCACTATAACATAGGCAAAGTTTAGAGGGACATTGCTGCAATCAGCAAAAGTATATTCCATGAGTTGGCGAACCAGGAACTAGACCATTTGGTAAGAGAGGTCGCTATAAACTCCAACCAGTGTGAAGGAAAAATATTCACAGACATATTGAAACAATATGAACCAACAAACTGTAGCAAGTCTGTGGAAAATATCAGCAAAATAATAGAAGAAATTCCAAAGAAGATCCAGGTGATAAAGAGACTTATAAAGAAAGTTTACGCCAATCAACACATTCCATCAAAGAGCACTAAGAAGTCCAATGTGGTCAATATGCTGATTGATGCATTTGGAAAAAGAATGTCAAAGTGGTGAAATATATGTAAGATTTGGTATTCCATTATTAATCCACAACAGCTTATCAGGAAATGCGATGCATCTCATGTACCAACATATCCTACATGCGCTGAAGAGCAACATAAAATAAAAAAAAAAAATAAAAGAAACAAAGGTATTCTGCTCAACATATTTAGTCTAGATAGAAAATATGATCAAGTTGAGACTGAGGATAAAGAAGAAGAAGAAGAAGAAGATGAAGAAGAAGAAGAAGAAGTAGAAGATGAAGAAGAAGAGAAAAATTAACAGGATATGTGTAAAGAAGCAGAGGAAATCATTGCTACAACATATGTTGTCATCCAACAACATACTTACGAAGAAATAAATTATCAGATGGAAACAAATAATAGACCCAAGAGACTCTAGCCCGACCTACATACTTTTAGGGAAGAGCAGGAACAAAAAAAAAGAAAAGAAAAGAAAGATATAGTCTGCAATTCACTGATAAGAGGGAATTACAGATTTGGTGAAAGATGCTACTAAGGCATCCAAAGATATGCCAAAATTATGAAATATGTGGTAAATGAGTGTATTTAGACGGATATGGAGACGACTGCAGAGATCTCCATCCAAAAATATGCAAAAACACGAAAGAAGGAAAAGGATGCAAATTCAAAAAAAAAAAAAAAAAAAGATTGTCGATATAAACAAACAGAAAAGAAAAATGAAAGCGAAAATGAAAAAAAAATGAAAAAAAAGCCAAGTATATACCGCGCTATGCACAAAAGGGCCCAAGATATGATGCCTTTCAACCCAAATGTGCACAATTACAACCCAACTACAAAGAATACGTCTATAATGCCAGGGGTTTTGTGCAGATATGTGGATAATTGGATGTATATACACAAGAATAAATATGAAGGCGAAAGAGCAATTATAATGGAAAAGTTTGGTTTTTTAATGGTAAAATTCCTGGAAATGAAGAAAAGAACATCATATCAGACAGGAAGGAAGCATGGGAGAATCCATATTATTACCAATGATAAATAATGTGGATGAAACACAAACCGTAATAGTGATTAATGCCCAGGGTTTAGTCACGACTAACTCTAAAAGGAAAATAGAGTGCTTAGAAGAACTAACCTAAATTGAAAAAAATAATTATATTAAATATAAGTGAAACATGGTATTCCCAAGAGACTGGCAGTGATGACCAGATAAAGGGTTTCCAAACATATAGATCAGACAGAACAAATAGGAATTAAGGGGGAACCGCAATATACGGAAGAGACTTAAATCAAGGAAAAGTCTTTGAAAAATACAGCAACACAGAATGTGAATTGAATGTGGTAGAGTTTGAATATGAAAAACTAGTGAATATTGTAGATTACAGACCTCCAAATACTGAGTTTGACATAATAATAGAAAATATAATAGAGACCATAGAGACTAGAATATACTCCTATCCACAGATTTTAACTTTCCTTTTGTGGGTTGGAAAGAGCGGATAGAAGAAAGTGGTTGTATATATTCATGTAATAGAGTAATAGTAGTGCAAAAGCTAAGAGGCAATTTGAAAAGCTTCAAGATGTTCTATTAGAACATAATATGCAGCGAATAAACCACTTTCCAACACGAAAGGACAATATCCTAGATTTAGTATTTGTGAATGAGGTGAACTTTGTTAAAGAAATAATAGTGTATAACACGGGAATTTCAGACCAAAATGTCATAGAATTAATAGTCCATTCCAAAGTAAGTGATCTCAGAGATAATCAAAGCACAAAACGATGGGAAGGATATGGAAAATATAATTTTTATAGTAAGAATATAAAATGGTTGGAAGTAAATGAAGAATTGAACAAAGATTGGAAAAATGTATTCGTAACTGATAACATACAAGTAAATACAGATATACTGTAAAAAATATACTGGAGAAAATTGTTGAAAAATATATATCGTAAAAAACAATAAACATCAGACATGCATACCAAGAGAGAGAGGGATCTTATTTCAGAGAATTACAAAAGAGAATTACAAAGTGGAAGGAAAATCTAGGAAAAGAAAAAAATGTATGGTAAATGATGGAAATAAAAAGTAAGATAGAAAATGAAGAAAAATATTATACAATCGAAAGAAAATTAAAAAACTGACTTAGAAGAAAGGACACTTCAAAATATGAAAAAAAAACCAAAGTACTTAACTCCTATGCAAAAGTGATGAATGAAGGGAGATTAGAAATAGGCCCTCTAAGAATTGAAAGACGGTTAACGAATAAAAAAAGGAAATATGCAACATATTAGCAAAAAAATATAAGAGTGAGTTCATGCCAGGAATTACGAATGAAACAGAAATGAGAGAAGAAAATGTTGAATATCTAACGGATATAGATATTAATGAAGCAGATACTGTGCAGGCTATAAGCGAAATTAAAAATGGATCGGCGGCCGGCCCAGATGGAGTTCCAGCGATTTCGTAAAAAAAAAAAATGCACACATTATCCCGAAGCTGCTTGCAATACTGCTAAGACAAAAGTATTGGGGATATTATTACAAAGGGCGTGAAGTAGGAGGCACAATATTACAGACGATAAGGGGAGGTTGAGGAATGAGAGAGAGGGAGAGAGAAGGAGGTTCACCTAGAAAAGATAAGGAAGGGGGCAATAGGAATAAAGCTGAGAGACAGATTAATTCTTCACACACGAGAGAGAGAGAGAGAGAGAGAGAGAGAGAGAGAGAGAGAGAGAGAGAGAGAGAGAGAGAGAGACTGGTGGTAATGCTGGTATTGGCTAAACTTGCTATGTATGTACTGTAAATTGTAAGAAGTCACAAGTTATATATAATGGATAGGTAGGTTAATAGAGCTACCCTTATAGTGCGCCACATCAATGCAACACTACGTGTTTACGTGTAATGTTAAACATATAATTCACTATTATATTTTCATATTTTCTATAAACTGCCTCAAAAAGACTAAAAATCCAAAAGTTTCTATACAGCTATAGAATTAGATTACATTATACTTTTTAAAGGATATCGAATAGTTTGTATTCAATGGCTATTTTTTTTTTTTAAAGATGTTGCTCATTGTTGTGAAACATCCTATTCCTACCAAACTAGTCATTATTGTATTTTCCAACTGGTAACAAAAAGCGATAACAAGAATATGATATTAAAATGCAGCGATAATAGTACTTATAATTAAAGGTAAGGGCATCAGAGTCTCAACTTCCATAACATTAAGTGACATTGCCCACACAAAAACTTGGCAACGTAGAAACAACAATCTTAAATGCAGATATATTAATGATGTAGAAACAAGTGCTCATGTAAAAGGAACAACAATTTGGAGATTTAATCCATATAAAATCTTAGTAAGTATATGATACTTTGATTTCTAGCCAAATACATGAGCCGTATATTATTCCCAATGGTTTTTTTGTGTTTTATCTCTTCTGATAAAAAAAGGTTGTGTCAATCATCCCATGCATCAGCTTTCCTAAGGCCACTTATAAAATAATTATAAAGGATCCCTCATTGGTTGGAGAACAGTAACCAGTAATTAGTGACAGCAATAATGGTCAGAAATACATACTAAAAGCAAAATATATGTCTAGAAAATTATAGCATTTTATAGTCTTAAATTCATATCATGTGCATTAGATATTTTTTATTCCACCGTGACACGTTTTCCTTGCTAATAAGCATCATCTCACCAATCCTTTATTTAGTTAGCGTTACATGGTTGAGCAACGCAAACTAATAATGGTCATTATTAGTCTTATTTTTTTTCACTTTCATATAAACAGCATTAGCCATATACTGAACAGAAATCATTCTCAACTTAATAAACCACTGAAAGAGATGAATTTTAATAAAATTTTCAAATTGGTGGAACTCCTTTCTGGTCAGGAAACCAGCCACCTGTTGAGATACTACCCTTTGAAAGGTATTGGATACTTTTACTAGCCAGGCAGTATTACAGAAGATCCCTCTTTCTGGTTAAGGCTATTTTTTTTTCTTAGCCTACTCATGCACCGAATAGTCTGTCCTATTCTTCACCTCTCTACTCATACAGCTGAAAACACTGAAATTACCAAACAATTCTTCTTCCATTAAGCGGTTACCTTCTGCAAAGAAACTGCTCAGAGGCTAATTACCGCTTGGTAAGGATAAAAGAGACTCTTTAGCTTTGGTGGACAACTCTTCTAGGAAAAGGGCACAGCATAATCAAACCATTATTCTCGAGTTTTGGATAATGCCATAGTCTCTGCACCATGGTGTTCCACTGTCCTGGATTATAGTTCTATTGCTTAAGGGTAGACTCGAGCATGTTATTCAAGCTTGATCCTCTTCCTCTTTTTTTTTTTTTTTTACATTTTATTACAATTTATATATGGAACTTCCAATTTAATGTTTTTGCTCTTCAAAAAATATTTTATACTTATTGTTCATTACTTTCCTTATAGTTTATTTATTTCCTTGTTTCCTTTCCTCACTGGGAAATTTTTCTCTGTTGGTGCCGTTGAGCTTATAGCATCCTACTCTTCAATTAGAGTTGTGGCTTAGTTTTCAACAACAATAATAATGATGATAATAATAATAATAATAATAATAATAATAATAATAATAATAATAATAATAATAATAATAATAATAATAATAATAATAATAAAAAGGAGAAAAATTAAATAATAATAATAATAATAATAATAATAATAATAATAATAATAATATACTAATAATAATAATAATAATAATAATAATAATAATAATAGGAACAATCAAAGATTTCTGACCTCTACCAAATGCAATGGAGTCGGAAAAGGCCTAAGATCTAGTTGTGATGGAAATTTCTTCTAAATATGCCAATCTGTTTTGACGTTATCTTTAAAATGGCGAAAAGTGGAAATCCAGGTCTAGAATCTTGATCCGGGTCGTAGCCAGAAATAATGGAGTCACCCATGATGTAAGATCTATCTGAGGTTAAAACTTCGTAAAAAAAAAAAAAAAAAAAAAAAAAACCTTGAGTAATTTTTAAGTAATCCTGTCCACAGACACACAGATAAATAAATGGAATAGTAAAGTCCGTATCCGGATCATCTAAAGATTTTAATGGTGCTGCCCATGACCTAAGATCTATCTGTGGTGAAAATTTAGTCAAAATCTGTAAAGTAGTTTTGACGTTACCTTTAAACTCGCAATTAGTGTAAATCTAAATCTAGATACCGTATCCAGATTCGTAAATTCTTCAAAATTTTTAAGGCTTGTTTTTTAATATAACATCTATCCATTGTGAAATTTTTTTTCATAATCTGTCGTATACTTTTGAAGTATTTCTGTCCATATCCAAACTGATATAAAAAAAAATTAATAAATAAACTATAATCTGGATCAGCATCCGTATCATATCCAAAATCTAATATGGTTCTGCATTACTTAGGTTCTATCTGTTGTGAAAATTTCGTCAAAATCCGTCCAGTAGTTTGACGTATCCTGTCCAAAGACACACAGACAGATAAGTAAATAAAGAAAAATAGATAAATGAGCTAGAATCTGGATCCATATTCGGATCATCTGCCAAATTTAATTGAATCGGCCATATCATAAGCTTTATCAGTGGTGAAAATTCCGTCAAAATCCATCGAGTGGTTTAGATGTTATCTTTATAATGGAGACAAATACAAATCCAGATATAAAATATGGATGTGGATCCAGATGAGCCCACAAATTTATTGGGGTTGTCCATGACCTATGATCTATATGTTGTGAATTTTTTTCTCAATTTGTCTAGTAATTTTGACATAATCCTCTCCGCACACACGCAGCCAAATAAATAAAGAAATATATAAGTTAAAATCAGCTTCCGGATCATCTCCATAGTTAAATGGGGTCGTCCAAAACCTTTGTTCTATATGTGGAGAAATTTTCAAGAAAATTTATCAAGTGTTTATGACATTATCTTTAAAATGGCGACACATGCAAATACGGATTTAGATTCCGGATCCAGGTCCGGATCATCTTCAAAATTTAATGGCATCCTCAATACCCGACAATCCATCTGTGATGAAAATTTCATATAAATCTGTCAGTAGTTTTGACATAAATAAACAGTCTAGAATCCGGATCCAGATCCAGATCAGTTCCAAAATGTTATGGGGTCGTCCATGTCATAAGGCCTATGTTAGATGAAAAATTTAGCAAAATATGTTACAGAATTCTGGCGTGATCCTGTCCACATACACTCAGACAAATAAATAAAAAAAGATAAATAAATAAACTAGAATCAGGATCTGGATAGAGATCATTTCCCAAATGTATTGGGATCGTCCATGACCTAAGATCTATCTTTTTTTTAAATCTCATCAAAATCAATCGTGCAGATTTGACGTAATCCTGTCCGCAGACACAAGGACAAAGAAATAAATAAATAAAGTACGGATCCGGATGCGGTCATCTCCAGAATTGAATAGGGTTGTCCACGACCAAAGAGCTATTGGTGGTGGGAATTGCTTCCAAACCTGTGGAGTAGTTTTGGCGTTGTTTTTAGAATAGTAGTAGATGCAAATAAAGATATAGAACCCTGATCTGGATCAGGAGCATCTCCATGATTGAATGGGGCCGTCTATAACTTAAGAAGTATGTTTTGAAAATTTTGTCAAAAGCTATTGACTAGTTTTGATGTAATCCTGTCCAGAGATACGCAGACGGAAAAATAAATAAACAGGAGTCCTGATCCAAAATCTGATAATCTAAAATAAATGGGGCGTCCAGGAACTAAGGTCTATCTATGGTGAAAATTTAGTCAAAATCCGTCGGGTAGTTTTGATATCTTTAAAAAGGTGAAAAAGCTAATTGAGACATAGAATCTGGATCTGGGTCCCTAGCATCTCTGTAATTAAATTGGATCATCCATAACTTAAGATATATATGTTTCGAAAATTGTGCCAAAATCCGTCCAGTAGGTTTGATGTAATCCTGTCCACAGACACATAGACAAACAAATAAACTAGGATCTGGATCTGGATCTGGATCATATCAGAAAATTTATGGATTCGTCAATAACCTTAGATATATATGTGGTGAATATTTCGTCAAAATCTGTTGCATAGTTTTAATATAATAAAAAGAAAGTCAAATCCAAAGCTAGAATATGGATCCAGATCAGTTCCAAAATTTCATTGGGTCGCCTATGTCCTATGGTCTATCTTCGGTGGAGATTTCATCAAAATTGGCAAAGAAGTTTTGACGTAATCCAAGCCAGAGTCACACAAATAAATAAATAACAATAGCTCCTTTGTGGAAGTAATGATAATCTGACTGTAGTCGTGCCAGAACATCCGGAAACTTTTATAGAAATATTTGGAAGATGTTACTTGAATAAAAAAGGCAAATGATGAGACCAAACAAGAATCAAAACAGGTGGCAAAAGAGAATCAAATAACGCATGCGCAGTAACCGGAAAGGAGTCTCCACAATTAAATAATAAACTTAGACAATAAAATGGTATTCATATTTTAATCGATAAATACAATGTTTATCATGCACATTCCCCGATAGTTATGCAGAGACAAATCCTGCATTCGTCCATGTTCCATAGCGAATTCCAGCTTTGAAAGAAATTAATGTATAATATACTACCCGATGATGCTTTATAGTGATAAATATGTAATTACAAGGTAGGCTGCTCAGCGTTATGGATAAAAGACTTCATAGGTAGGCATTGTTTGCATGAACACACAGAGTGCATAAGAATAACCTGGAAAACCTAGACTAAAAAATTTGAATTCAGAATTTTGTAGCGTACTTTACTAAGGAAACTGACTTCAAAGCTCAAATAGCCTAGCTTAATTTAGGAAGTATTATTTTCTATTTATGATAGATGTGAGATGTAAAGAGCATCCTTTGGCTACATGATGAAAGAGTTGGGTTCATGATACTAAGATTTACTTATAGGCAATAGATAATATTGAAGATGCAATGGATAAAAATCATTGTTACTACTTAATGCATTTCAAGAAGTGCATGGAGTTCTTAAAGGCCTTGCAAACTATAAGTAATGATTCAATGCCGACTCTTACAGCATATTTTGCTCCACAAGGTAATAATTACACGCTCAAGTATTTCAAGGGTCAAATGAAAGTATACTGTAATTGCCTTTATGATTCTACGCACACACAAAAAAAAAAAAAAAAAAAAAAAAAAAGGTGTTATATGTGATTTTGTGGATTTAGCAAATACGACCATTGATTAGATAATTGCACATTAAACATCACAGGAGCTAAGGAAAATATTCTTCAAGACGAAGATTCAACTCGGGAGAAAGTGCCAATTATAAGACAGGCATTATAAACTTCCAATAGACAAAGTAAAATGATAGGTGATTCTATAAATTATAAAATTGAAAATTCTGAGGTAAATCGAGTATTATGAAAGTTTAAGGATTATAATAGTTAGTAAAGGAGACTATCTAACCTTGATGTTTATGTATATCAGAATCATAATTATACACAAAAACGACGTGAAAACCCCATATATTGCAGGTGGGATAAACGTTGTCACATTGCTTATGGAGTAAATGAATGAATCCTTGCTATAGAACGGACATGTAATTTTGGAAAGAGGGGTCATTAACCCAATGTTTTACGTAAATAAAATGAATGATGCAATTGATACTCGTATAGGAAAATAATGAAACACAGAAAAGGCTCATGATCATCATGATAAGTCAGAAACTGATTCTGTGCTGCGAATAAATTATATAAACAAATATGACAATACAAGTCTGTACAAAGTACAATGTATCCAGTTAGTTCTAGCAGTCTTGTCTTCTTCATCATATGGCTCCATACCCCTCAATATTCTAGAAGTTTTAATCCAGCTATGACCAAATAGTGGAAAGTTCCTCCTAATTGGGCAATTGAATCGATAGAACTTTAGAAGTTCAAACTGGCGGAGAATGTTTATATGTTGTACAAGTTGACATATGTCTCTCTTTATATAACTTAACATTTTTACAAATTTTGAAATATTTCATATTTACATTACGTCCCTTCTCAGGCAGTTTATTTATATTATTATTATTTTTTTTCGTATACCTTTCCAAGCTAGGCTATTTTCCCTGCTGAATGCTTTTGGCATCATGATTTTCCAACTATGGTTGTAGCTTAGCTAGTAATAATAATAATAATAATAATAATAATAATAATAATAATAATAATAATAATAATAATAATAATAATAATAACACCAATAATAATAATAATAATAATAATAATAATAATAATAATAATAATAATAATAATAATAATACAAGATTGTTTTATGAGAGAGTTAGGAGAAGTGATTCTCGGTTCCTTTAAGAATAAGGTTTTATATGAAATGCTACCGACCACCAAGGTATAATCAGGTCGAAATTAGATGTCAAAAGGTTTGCATGGCTGATAGGTATAGAGAGGGCTATTCAAATGTAGGTTAAGCATTGTATGAATTGTGTTATGGAACAGTACAAGGCCAAAGAAACAAGAATACTCCCATTGGGAATTAGGCAATTTTATATGTCAACGAGTTTGCATAGATTTCACAGGCTCATATATAGGCCATTTGTACGCGATAGTAGTAGACAAATAAAGTAAGTGGTCAGAAGTAACTACTGTGCAGACAGTAATATTATATTCAACTATACGGTATTCATATCAATTTACGGAACACATGGTCTGCCCAAAAGAATGGGGATAGTTCACTTCACAAGAGATGAAGAGTTTTGTAATGTAAATAGTAAAGATTTATTTTCTGCAACATATCATCCCTCAACAAATACGGAAGCAAAAGAACACAGTCAAACCTTAAAACACAATATGAAGTGTAGGCAAGCAGATTCAGGTACTATATTTTTCTATAGTATTAAATTTCATATTGTTCTATCGAACAATTGTACACAGTATCATAGGTGTGGTGCTTTCAAATTTGTTAATGAGTGGGATTAGTAGTAAGTTAGGTTGTGTGTATCATAGTTTGATAAGTCAATCCAAATGGATTAGCTATGAACAAGTGGAAATTTTAGAAAAGTGAAACATTTTACCTCCTTATCTCATTATAAGTAAGAGAAATGGGTAACTGGAGAGATTTTTTAGAGAGAAGAGAGACTTATAGTATGCAATACTAGTTTGTGGAAATATTGTAAAAAGTTATGTTGACCAGTTACAACCATTAACCATGAATGAAGGAGATCATTCAGATGATCTGGATAAAGATAATAAAATCTCCACAGTTAATTATACCAAATGTACCAATTATTTATCAAATGCTTCAACTCAGAACGTAAATTCAGATTATGCTCTTACACCAATTCAGAATTATGGTAGAATACTTCTCACCAAGAAAAATTATGGGAAGTCTCCTGAAAAACTAGATTTACAACGTTTCCCAGGCAATGTTAAGTAAATCGTGTATTTTTTTCATAAAAAAAAATAACCAATGGATATCAACATATATGAAATATTTGTCTTTCAAAATAGCTAATCTTCCGTGAATAAAGAAAAAAAAAGTGGTTGAAAAACACTTTAAAAAAGATGTTAGAGTTAAAAAAAATATGCCCTAGGAGAGAGAGAGAGAGAGAGAGAGAGAGAGAGAGAGAGAGAGAGAGAGAGAGAGAGAGAGTTTGCAATGCTAGAAATAGATAAACTCGTTATGCGTGTAATTTGTAAGGAATCCCAATTAGTGTGTAACCAGAGCATTACATGTATCATGGGAAACATTTTTGCATCCATACGTGTATGACGTTTATTTATGTAAGCGCTTAAGAGTATTGTCGCTTCTAAGCTTCAGTACTAGATTTAAAGAATTCTAATGTATAGGTTATATCTAGTATTAGAATACAATTCTTTTTATATTTTTATATTTCACGCTTAATTTTTGGACTCAGTTGCATATATATATATATATATATATATCATCTCCTGCTACGCCTTTTGTCGCAAAGGGCCTCGGTTAGATTTCAGCAATCATTTTTATCTTGTGCTTTTAAATGATTACTCTTCCATTCATCATCTACTTCGTGTTTCACAGTCCTCAGCCATGTAAGGCTGGGTCTTCCAACTCTTGTAGTGCCTTTTGCAGTCCTGCTGAACATTTGTTGAACTAATCTCTCTTGTGGAGGACGAAGAGCATTCCCAAATCATCTCCTTATACCCCTCACGATGATCTCATCAACATATGACACTCGAGTAATCTCTCTTATAGTTTCATTTCAAATCATGTCCTGCCAATTAACTCCCAATATTCTATTTGAGGGCTTTGGTCTCAAATCTGCTAAATCTGTTGAGGATTGTTTCATTGTCATACCATGACTCATATCCACAGAGTAACACTGATCTCACTAAACTGATATATAGTCTGATTTTATATGTAATTTCAAGCGATTTGCTTTAAAAATTTTACTTAGCCTATCCATTATCTGATTTTTTTTTAATCTTTCACTAAAATCTAATTTTAAAGACCCTGTATTGGATATCATAGCTCCTAAATACTTAAAAGATTCTACTTCATGAATCCTTTATACTTCCAATGATATTTCATCTACCATTTGTTCTCATCATCTCTGTCTTTCTTCTGTTAATATTCAGCACAATTTCGTGTGATATTTCATACATTCTGGTAAGCAAGCATTGCAAATCCGGTGGTGTTCTGCTAACAAGGACAGTATCATCAACATACCGTAGGTTTGCTTGACTCCTACAATAAATCCAGTCCCATCATTCTCTACCATCTCCAACTGTTCTATGCATTACAAAATCAATGAGGAGGGTAAACAACAAAAGGGAAAACACAATCCATTGGAGAAGTCCATTGGTCACTGGAAATTCTTTTGATAAGACCCCTTTAACATTAACTTTGCACTTTTTCTGCTCATGAACAGACTTAATCAAATTTACATATTTGAGAGGAATTCCATAAAAACGGAGGAATCTCCGCAAAATTGACCGGTACAAACTAACAAAGGGTATTTTATAGTCCCCAAAGACCATTGAAATGTGATTTATATATTCTACACATTGATGTACATGTCTCAAAATTAAAATTTGGTCAGTACAACTTCTACCTTTTCTAAATCTTGATTCTTTGTCTCTCAGCTTTTCATCAATCTTTCCCTCCAGTCTCTTAGGAATAAGCATACTATATATTTTCATAACAAATGAAGTGAATGTTATGCCTCTGTAATTATTGCAATCAGTCAGGTCTCCTTTTCTAGATATTTTCACTTACACTCCTAACTCCCATTCATCAGGTTTTGCCTCTTCATGCCACATTCTCCAAAAGAACCATGTAGGTAGTCTTGGAGTCACTTCATTTCCGCCTAGTATCATCCTGGCAATTATTCCATTGTATTAGGGGAATTTCCATCTCTCGAGTTTTTTTAGGATAGCTTCGACTAAAAACACTGACTTCATCCATGAGCACATCATGTTAGTTATCAACTTCAGGAAAATAAATCAAATTATTCCCTTCATATCTCGCATTCACAACATCCCAAAATGTTCATTCAAACGTTGCCTTTCCTCATCTTCTGTTGCTATAGCAGAGTCATCTATCTTTATGGTGGATAAATTCTACTTCTTCTTTGCCCCAGTCGATATTTAATTAGTAATTCTATGAGCAATTTTTACGCAATAGCCAGTTCGTGAATTCATAGTATAGTCAGCATCATTTGCTTTATTGTCTAGATATTCTCTCGAGTCATTACTGGCTTTTCTTTTGACCTCACTATTAATACTGGAATACTAACCTTGCTCTACCATGTATTTTTATTACTTCCTCTAAAACTTTCAACAATCAATTTCTGTCTTTGTCTTTTTGTTTATAGTATCTCAAGTATCATTTGATATCAATGGCTTTTTCCTTGCATCTTTGTTTCCAAAGACTTCACTACCAACTGACTGATATATGTCCATATCAAACCATTCTTCATTAATTTTCTGTTCTTCGTCTCTTAATGTCTTGAACACTGCAAATCAATTCCTACATTCAATTGCAAAATATTCTCTGATATCTTCTAAAAGCTTAGTTGTATCAAACTTAGGTGTTCTCTCTATCTTTTTGATGGGTGTTTTTAGTTTAAAATTTAGCGTGGCAAGAAAGAGCATGTAATTAAAACCAATATCTGCATGACTATAGCTTCTTACATTTCTCAAATACCTCCTTTTTTTATTAATTGCAATCTGATTAATTTGAGTCTTTTATAACTGCCGTATGGTGAAGTCTAAATATACCTGTATACTCATATATGTATATATATATATATATATATATATAATATATATATATATATATATATTTATATATATATGTATAAATCTGTATATATATATATATATATATATAATATAATTATATATATATATATATATATATGTATGTATTTACATATATATATATAAATATATATATATATATATATATATGTATATATATATATATATATGTATATATATATCAATATATATATATATATATAAATACATATAAATATATATTTATATATATATATATATATATATGTATATGTATATATATATATATATATACATATATATGTATATACATATATATATATATATATATATACTGTATATATATATAATATATATATATATATATATATATATATTAACATAACGCTTATTGTCTGGAAATAGCTTTGTAAAGAGGTCTATAAAATGAAACTTCCTATTTGCAAAAAAAATAAGTCAATAATATGTACTCTATAACTTGCAAAAAGCGGCAACGATAATAGGATTTTAAATGTAGTTATAATAGTAATTATCATTGCAATTATTCACAGCTAAGCCTCAATTGCGAATGAATTAACTAGCATTGCACACACAACAGAATTTTGCAGTTACTTTGAAGACAAGCAGCCTGTGAAATGGCACCATGGGTATAAAAGGAAGTGTAATTAAATCAAGGGATTTTTGTGGAAAAATATCCTTGGTAATCATGATAGTTAAATTGAATTTTTTAATATTACGACAATTACGTAATATATATATACTGTATATATATATATATATATATATATATATACATATATATATATATATATATATAAATATATATATATATATATATAAATATATATATATATATATATTTATATATATATAAATTTTATATATAAATAAATATATATATATATATATATATATATGTATGTATATATATATATATATATATATATAGTTATATGTATATATATATATATATATATACATATATATATATATATACATATATATATATATATATATATATATAAATATAAAGCGTGATGAATTTTCGGCTTTTACTAATGATGCCTGGTGGATGATCTTCTATGAATTAAGATGCAGCGGAAAGTGTCACTTACCTTTTACTTTACAATGATATGCACTGGCTATTCTTTGATGAATCTAGCCAACGAATCCTTAATGGATTTAGTCAGCCTATGGAAAGAGAAAATGACAGAATACCCCTTGGCCTGGGCGTAGCAGGGTGCAAAGAATATCCCGGTTCATAAATACTAAAATAAAACTGAAAAAGGGCAATTGTAATGTTATAACCCTGAATCAGATTAGGAAAGTAAAGCAAGAAGAAAAATAATTTCTGAAACATATTTGGATATCATGGAACTAAGTGAAACACGTTGTATGGGGACTAATAAGGAAATCTTAGACAAAATTATTATTATTATTATTATTATTATATATATATACATATACTGTATATATATATATATATATATATATATATAAGTAAACCGGAAAAAAAGATGGTATGGAAGAGAAGGGGTAGGATTGAGGAGGACACCAAGAGCTGTAAAGGCATTAACGTTGTAAATAGTAGATTGTTATTTGCAATGTTCAAATCAAAACAATGTAATAAGAGTGTTATTGTTTCTTATGCACCAGCAAATGGTTCCTCTGAATAAAAATAAAGATACCTGCTATGAAGAACTGCTGAGTATAATAAATGATTTAATAGAGAGAGACATGGAAAATGTGATTGGTGACCCGAATGCTAAGATCGCAAGGAATACGCAAGGTATAAGAAATATGATGGACATTGAGGTTCTTGTCGATGTTGCAAATCGAAATGAAGCACATTTAAAATATTTTTTTTTCTTTTACAAAAAAAAAACCATCTTATCAGAGTTACTCTTTTCTAGCACAGGAACAGCCACAAATATACATGAACTTCACTTTTACCTCCACGGAATATTCCCCATTGGAGAGTTTTATCATTTATATGTACTAGTTGATTCTGATTATAATGAAATATTTAAAAAACGCGTCTTTTTATGTTTAGGGTAACTTATCCCAGTCTGTGTTAAAATATACGAGAACTTATAAGCTTATTTATATATGTATATATAGGTATATATATACATATATATATATATATATATATTTATATATATATATATATATATACATATATATATATATATATATATCTATATTTATATATGCATATATATATATATAAATACATATATATATATATATTTATATATATATGGATATAGATATAGATATATATATAAATATATGTGTATATACATATGAATATATAATTAAACATATGTATATATATATATATATATATATATACATATATATATATATATATATATACATACATACATATATATATATATATATATATACTGATTCGTGTAATGGACCGCCACGGTATGAAGTGGGGACTTTACCCCATAATGTCAATTTAACAAAAAAGTTAAACCAATAGCACCAACATTTCCTTGTGTGTCTTAAGTGGCGACTAAAAGGGACAAGACTTGGGGGCTGGGAATCCCATCTCCTGTATTAAATTCTATTAGACATCAAAGAGGTGGAGCTGGGGGGAGAGTGACTGCTCCCCGCACTCTAGTTTTGGGTTGTTTGAATCTGCGTGGATGTAGTGCGATAGAGAGTAAAAGATGTGAGATTGGAAGTATGTTTAGAAATAGAAGGATGGATATATTGTCTTAGTGTGAGACTAAGATAAAAGAGAAACGTGAGGTTATGTTAGTTGAAATGTCTGGTAGAGTATCTTGGATTGAAAGGGAAAGAGCAAGAGAAGGTATGGCTTTATTGCCGAGTGAATGGATGTTAGGTAAAGTAGTGGAATGGAAGGAGATATCATCTAGGTTAATGTGGCTAGGTAGAGAATGTTGGGCTTTTGTCAGTGCGTATGGGTCCGGTTGTGAGAAAAGTGAAGAGGAGTGAAATGAGTTCTGGAATGAATTAACTAGGTGTGTAGAAGGTCTGGGTAGAAGGAATTGTGTAGTTGTCATGGGTGACTTAATTGCTAGAGTGGGCGCAGGAGAGGTAGAACCGTAGAAGGTGTCATTGGGAAGTGTGGCGTACCAAGTGAAAATGAGAGTGGCGAGAGACTGGTAGATATGTGTGTTGAGCAAGAGAGGGTGATAAGTTCTAGCTTTTCTAAAAAGAAAGATAAAAACAAGTATACATTGGTAAGAGTGGCAAACTGATAGAAAGGGCGTTAATTGATTATGTTTTGATAACTAAAATAATGTTTGGAAGATTGAAATATGTGCACGTGTTTAGGGGTATGGCTAATGGTATGTCTGATATTTTTTTGGTGGAAAGAAAAATTAGTTGTAGCAAATGAGTGGGGAAATAGAGTAGGTGGATATAAAAGGGAGCTAGTGATGGTTGAAGAGCTAATAAAACCGGGAGTAAAAAGTAAATATGAAGAAAGGTTGATAATGGCATATGACGAAGTGAAAGCAAGAGAAACTGGTAATTTAGAAGAGGAGTGGAAGTTAGTAAAAGAAAATTTTATTGGGATTGCAAGTGATGTGTGTGGCAAGAAGTTTTTTGGAGGCAGCATGAGGAAAGGCTCTGAATGGTGGAATGAAGAAGTGAAGATGAAAGTGGAAGAGAAAAGGAGGGCTTTTAAAGAATGACTGCAGAGTAATAGTGTAGAGAAATATGAAAGATATAGGGAGAAAAATGTAGAAGTAAAGCGCAAGGTGAGGCGAAGAGGGAAGCTGACCTGAGGTAGGGTTAGGGACTGGGTCATTCATATGAAGAGAATAAGAAGAAGTTTTGGAAAGAAGTTAAGAGAGTAAGGAAGGCTGGTTCAAGAATTGAAGAGACGGTGAAAGATGGAAATGGAAGGTTGTTAAAAGGAGAGGAGGCAAGGAAAAGGTGAGCGGAATATTTTAAAAGTTTACTGAATGTTGAGGATAATAGAGAGGCAGATATAATTGCTGTTGCAGGTGTTAAGGTGCCGGTGATGGGAGATGAGAATGAGATATAGATTACAAGAGAGGAAGTGAGGAGAGTACTAGATGAAACGAGAGTAGGAAAAACATCTGGTATGGATGATGTAGGAGCTGAAAAGTTGAAGGAAGGAGCTGTGACTGTACTTGAATGGTTGGTGAGATTGTTCAATATGTTTTTTATGTTGTCAATGGTACCAGTAGATTGGGTTTGTGTGTGTATTGTACCACTATATAAAGGTAAGGGAGATGTGCATGAGTGTTGTAATTCAAGGGGTATTATTTTGTTGAGTGTAGTTGGAAAAGTGTGTGGTAGAGTAGTGATTAATAGGATTAAGGATAAAGCAGAGAATGCCATCTTAGAAGTACAGGGTGGTTTTAGAAGAGGTAGGGGTTGTATGAATCAGATTTTTACAGTTCTGCAGATATGCGAGAAATATTTAGATAAAGGTAAGGAGGTGTATGTTGTGTTTATGGATCTGGAGAAATCAAATGATAGAGTTGATAGGGAAGCAATGTAAAATGTGATGAGGTTATATGGTGTTGGTGGAAAGTTATTGCAAGCAGTGTCGCCGGGGTTGTTTAACTTGTATGTTAATGGTGTGGTGAGAGAGGTGAATACTCGAGTTCTTGGACGAGGATTAAAACTGGTAGACGAGATGACCATGAATGGGAGGTAAATCAGAGTTTGTTTGCGGATGATACTGTACTCATTGCAGACGAGGAAGAGAAGCTTGGAAGATTAGTGATAGAATTTTGAACAGTGTGTGAGAGAAGGAAGTTGAGAGTTGATGTGGGTAAGAGTAAGGTTATAAGATGTTCGGGAAGGGAAGGTGGTACGAGGTTGAATGTCATGTTGAATGGTGAGTTACTTAAGGAGGTGGATCAGTTTATCTACTTGGGGATTATTGTTGCAGTAAATGGTGGAGTGGAAGCAGATGTACGTCAGAGAGTGAATGAAGGTTGCAAAGTGTTGGGGGCAGTTAAGGGAGTAGAAAAAATAGAAGGTTGGGCATGAATGTAAAGAGAGTTCTGTATGGGAAAGTGATTGTACAAACTGTGATGTATGGATCGGAGTTGTGGGTAATGAAAGTGACGGAGACAGAAATTTGTGTTTGAGATGAAGTGCCTAAGTAGTATAGCAGGTGTATCTATATTAGATAAGGTTAGGAACGAAGTAGTAAGAGTGAGAATGGGTGTAAGAAACGAGTTAGCAGCTAGAGTTGATATGAATGTGTTGAGGTGGTTTAGCCATGTTGAGAGAATGGAAAATGGTTGTCTGCTAAAGAAGGTAAAGAATGCAAGAGTTCATTGGAGAAGTAAAAGAGGAAGGCCAAGGTTTGGGTGGATGGATGGAGTGAAGAAAGCTCTGGGGAATAGGAGGATAGATGTGAGGGAGGTAAGAGAGCGTGCTAGAAATAGGAATGAATGGTGAGTGATTGTGACGCTTTTCCGGTAGGCCCTGCTGCTTCATCCGGTGCCTTGGATGACCTCGGAGGTAGCAGCAGCAGGGAATTCAGAGTTATGAAGCTTCATCTGTGTTGGATAACAGGAGAGGGTGGGCTGTGTCACCCTAGCTGTACCTTCTGAACTCGGTTGAGTCCCTTGTCAGGCTGGGAAAAACGTAGAGAGGAGAGGTCCCCTCTTTTTGTTTCATTTGTTTGATGTTGGCTATCCTTCAAATATGGGGGAAGTGCCTTGGTATATATATATATATATATATATATATATATATATTTATATATATATTTATATATGTATATATATATATATATATATATATAAGATATATATATATATATATATATATATATATATATACTAGTGTACCAGAGCCACCAAAGATGATGTTTATAAATTTAGAAGAATATGTACAGGCATGCACTTGCGTACGCATGAATGCCAGAGCTAGCAATAAGATGTAACAGTGATATTAAAGGAGTGAGTAATCATAAAACACTGCAAGAGTCATATTAAATATTTATTTACAATCCAAATAACACAGAAAATTACTTTAAATGGGAAGATATCAAACCACAAGCACATTACAACAAACACATATAGGACCCATTCATCAACAACGACACAGAAAGGGAAGACAACAGTAAAAGGAAAGAATAACCTCGCAAACTACCTTTCACCCGACAAATTACACAATTACATTAACAGAGATAGAAAAGATCAAGAAAGTCTCGGAACCTTAACTCTACCCCTCTTTATAGAAATCTAGGCAAAACTTCCCATCCTTACAATCCACATAAATCACACTAATAGTTAACATACATTTACACAAAAATAAAAACTCCTGATGTAGGCTTTCGCAAAAAAGACGAATAAAGTCCGAGGACCAATGATGGACGAGACCTTGTTTACGCTAACCGCGTAGCGCAACACAAACAGCGGTGAAAAATCACTAAAGGCGCCGCCCTCTACTCCTTCAGAGATGAAATGGAGGCGACCCAAAATCTCTATCCTTACCATACGGAAGATAGGTCTCAGCTTTCATGAGTTCAGTAGCCATGGATTCTGGTCCGTGGAGAGTCGTTCTCCCCGCTGATAACACACACAATTACGGCAAACCATCACCATGCACAGGAGAAAGTGATAGCATTAAACTGCTGCTGAGCTGCTCCTTCAAAGGGGGCGATCAAATCCTCCACCACCTCCTTCACTGGAGACACTGGATCACTCAGTAGTCTCCAGCTGTTGAAGAGCCAACTCACGGTGAGACTTTCAAGTTTGAAGATGGCAGCTTATTTCCTCAACCCCATTTACCTCCAAAAAAAGGTCCCTAGTCACTTCGCCACACACTCCCCCACAGTCAACATGGAAAACAAAACAAAACACTCCATGGGTAACATACCAATCTTAGAGCCTAATACATCAACCACTAGATGGCGATGAAAAAAGAATTAGATTAAAGTGACTTTAGGTGACACTCAAAATATTAATTTATCCATTATGATAATTTAACCAAAAACCCCGATAAATTTCGTTACATTTCCCTCCTTAAATAAAATTTTTATGGAATAAAACTTGATAGATAAAGTCTTAAGTTAAAACAACCCCTATTTAGTTTATCAAAACTAGCTAGTTACTTTGCCCTTCAAAATATAATCTGAACACTAATAATTTTAATTATTTAACTAGTGTTATCCTAATAATAACCAAAAAAAAAAAACAATCTCCTGAAATAAGAAAAATTTCATTATCATAAGAAATCAGCGGGATAGGGCCTCTGAAACGACATTCTCTTCTCCAGAGATGTGCTTAATATCCAGACTCCATTCCTGCAACAATAAGCTCCACCTACACAATCTCTGATTGCGACTCTTAAACTTTTTCAAAAAAGTTAAAGGATTATGATCCGTCCAGACTTCAATAGGTGTCCTGCAGCTGGAAAGATAAACCTCAAAATGTTCAAGAGCGAGAATCAGGCTCAAGGTCTCCTTCTCTATGGTGTAATAATTCTGTTGTGGTTTAGTTAATTTCTTTGAGAAGAAACCCACTGGATGTTCTACCTGGTCCTCCACCTGCGACAAGACAGCTCCAACACCCACATCTATTGCCAACTTGAATGGTACTTGAAAATTAGGGGCTTTCAAAATTGGATTAGTTAATAAGGTGGATTTTAACTTATCAAACGATTCTTGACATGCGGTCGACCACTGGAATTCCGCTCCTTTCTGCAATAAATTAGTTAAAGGATTAGCTATTTGGAAAAAATTTATTATAAATTTTTAATAGTAGCCTATCATTCCCAGAAACCTGCGAATGGCTTTCTTGTTATCCGGCACCTGGAAATTTACAATTGCCTCTACATTTGCAGACTTTGGTAGTACTTTACCCTGACCTACTTCATGTTCCAAGTAAACTACCTTCGCCTTTGCTATGTCACACTTTGCCAAATTAACCACCATCCCTGTTTGCTTGAGCTTAACAAACAGTTTCTCCATCCTCTTTAAGTGTGTAGCCCAATCATGGCTATACACTATGATATCATCAATATAGACCACTACTCCTTCCAGTCTACCCACAATCTTATTCATCAAAAGCTGGAACGTAGCCGAGGCATTTTTCATGCCAAAAGGCATAACTTTACAGGCATACAACTCTTCATGAGTTACAAATACGGATACCTCCCGAGCCCGCTTAGTCAATGGAACTTGCCAATATCCTTTTAACAAGTCATACTTACAAATATACTGAGCATTCCCTATTTCATTAATACAGTCCTTTACTCGAGGAAGAGGAAAGCTGTCAGCCTCAGTGACTGCATTAATTCTCCTGTAATCAAAGCACATCCGATACTCACCTCCCTCTTTCTTCACCAAGACTACAGGAGAAGACCATGGACTATTACTGTCTTCAATTAAATTGTGATCCAACATATACTCTACTTCCTTATCAATAATCTTCCTTTTTACTTGATTGGTCCTATAGGGAGCTTGCTTGATGTGCTTAGCATTCCCCACTTCCATATCGTGACTCAATACATTGGTAAACCCTGGAGAATCCTGAAATAATTATGGAAAAGATTCACACAAAATTACCACAGACTCCCTCTAATCCCTTACTAGGTGTAGCAAATTCCCAGACTAATTACTTAACATTTCCAGATTATTTCTGGGCCATGGCATATCAATGCTGAAATCTACAACATTAGGCTCAACCCTATTGAGTAATAAGATGGGTTCCTTACTCTCACGCTCAACAAAAGGTTTCAACATATTTGCATGGCTTAGCTAATACTTAAGTCACCTGTCTGGGGTTTCTATCAGATAGTTAAGGCTACTAACTAGCTTTGAAACCTTCCATGGACCTGAAAACTTTGCCGTTAAGGGATTTCCTGGAATTGGCAGCAGAGCAAGTACCTCATCCCCAACCTGAAATTTCCTAACTCTGGTCTTTACGTCGTAATTTTCCTTCATCTTCCTCTGATCAATTACTAGATTATTCCTAGCAAATTCCCATGCCTTAGTTAATTTACTCCTGGGCTCTCCCAAGAATTCTATCAAGCTTACGTTAGGGTGACTCCCCTCCCAACTCTCTCTTATCACATCCAAGGGACCCCTTACCTTGTGACCAAAAACTAATTCAAAGGGGGTGAAACCCATTACATCACTTGGTACGGACCTAAAAGCAAAAAGTAAATACGGGAGAACTTTATCCCATCTTCCCGGATTATCTCCACAATATTTTTTTAACATGGATTTCAGCATCTGATGGAATCGCTCAATCTGTCCCTGGCTTTCTGGATGGTAAGGCGATGACCTGATATGTTGAACCTTCAACTCCTGTAAACTTTTACAAAAATCTTTGCTTGTAAAATAAGTCCCGCAATCAGATTGAATAGTCTTGGGCAAACCAAACCTGGAAAAGAAGTTTGTTAATGCATTTATGACTTGCTTACTCTTAAAACTCCTCAGGGGCACTGCTTCTGGGTACCTAGACATTCGATCCATTATAGTTAGTATGTATTGATTACCACTGCTGGTTTTAGGCAATGGGCCTACAATGTCAATCAAAATTTCCTGAAAAGGTTCCCGCACTGCTGGAATAGGTTTTAAAGGTGCCTTAGGGATTTTCTGATTGGGTTTACCAACCAGTTGACAAGTTTTGCAAGAATTAACAAACCTTATTACCTCAGATATCATCTTTGGCCAATAAAAGTGTTCAGCAATTTTCCGAAAAGTCTTTCCAATTCCAAAGTGACCTGCGAACACATCTTCGTGTCTCAACCATAAAATCTTGTCCCTATATTTATGGGGCACTACCACCTGTTTCCTTACCTTCCAACCATCAGACGGAACCATAGTTGACCTACTCACCCTCAGTAGGATGCTGTCTTCTCACAGATACAGAGGTCTACTCAAATCAGAGTCTACCTCTACTCCTAATTCTCCAAACTCCTCCTTCTGAGCTAACCTAAGTGATTCCCTATCCCACCCTACTGAGCTATCCCACTCAGAGACCAGACTAGGACTCGCAGAAGCACTTAACCCAGAAACCCCTCCCTCTGACAGCTCCTCTAGACTATCCAAGCCTAACCCTTCATCCACTATCCCAGATGAATGCGCTGCCGAGCGAGTTACAACCATTACCGGTTCAATTTCACTAACGGGGTCAGCATACCTGCATCGCACGACCGGGCAATCACATACCATACCTGCCTTTATATCGTTAGCCAATACAATATCAACATTGCTTATGGGTAATACATCCACCATTGCCAACTTCATAGGTCCATTAATCCACCTTGAGTCTACCGAAAACTCACCCAGAGGACACGCTACTACCGTATTAGGAAATCCACCTAATACTACATACTCTGGCTCCTCCTCTCTGAAGTTCCAGGGCAATGAGGACCGTAAGATTACCGACTGGGCCGCACCAGTGTCCCGTAGTATTCTCACCTGCCTTCCAGACCCTGACCGGTCTTTAGCGAAAACCTCGCCATCTGCGACGTACTTACTGAAGCAACTACTTACCTGGGACCTGCTCCCAGCAACCTTACCAATCAAGCCTACTAGCTTTGACTTACCCTGCCATTCCCAGGCAGTACAATCAGCTTTAACATGGCCCTTTTTCCTGCAGAAAAAACAAATTATTTCACTTTCACCCCTACTTGGTGATGACTTTGCCTTCTTTGGAGAACTGCCTCCATCCGACTTACCAGACATTACCGCTGCTTTCTCGCCCTTCTTACCTTTATCGAATCTCAATAAAAACGATGTACTGACTTATGCGATAAAGTATATTCGTCTGCAGCAACCGCTACTGCTTCTATAGTTTCCAATTTCA
>NC_090744.1:58390844-58420844 GCF_036898095.1 Palaemon carinicauda | reverse complement strand
CCGGTCAAAGGTTCCAACCGATTTATCGGTTTTTGCTTAAATATCACTCTTTTTTGCGCAAGCATATGTTATCTATTCCTTGGTCAGTAGCCGTGACGTAATTTCATCGTTATTACATTACTGAACTGCCGGCTGCCTCAAATCCCGTACAGTTTCCCACAGATAAAACCGAAGAATTCGCCGCAGTAAGAACAGAATAGCTTATGAAGCTAGGTGATCTACTAACACCACGGGATTAAACGTACACAATCGAAAGGTCAAGCAGCTTTATATATGTCGTAAACCTACTAAAAGTAAAATACCCGAGCAGCTTGTTCGGGCGTCAAAAAGTAAGCCATACCGCTTATCTGGAATAGCCTGTTATCTCTCATGTTACCTTACCCTACAAGATAATTGATAATAAGGTAAATTCCAGCATAATCTAGGCAACACCTAAGTTCAGATTTTCAAAATCTTGTGTCGAACGTCTTTCTAACTCCTTAAGAAACAGAGCTAATGAACATTATTGTAAGCAGAAGAAGGAGTCGTTCAATAACAAAGATCACGTGACTTCAGATGTGACATCACGTGATTATCCGAACCATCATAGCAATAATCTAAGACTATGGTTTTAAAATTTGGGGTCGAACGTCTTTGTAGCTCATATCATTCGGGGGCCGATATACAAGCGTTCCCGCTAGTATACTATTTCAAACCTATGTCATGTGACCTTACCCTACGTGACCATCTAAATGCGTCCGCAAATAGCCTTGGCCACAATTTAAGTTCAGACCTACAAAACCTGGGGTCAAACGTCTTTCTAGCTGATTCAGAGGCTGAGAAACAAGCATTGCCGTTATAGTACCTTTTGAAAACTCATGTTACGTGACCCTACCCCACGTGACCACCTGGTCACATCCGCACATAGTCTAAGCCACCCCTTATAAGTTTATCTTCAAAACCCTGGGGTCGAACATCTTTCCAGCTTATTCAGAAGCTGAGAAATAAGCTCCCCCGTTTTTGATTTTGAAGCGTCTATCTCTATATCTACCTATCTATCTATATATAGAACACTTAAATGTTTATGCAAAATATGCCATATTTTGGCATATCTTTGATGTGATATCTCTTGACCCTTGAAAGATAGGGACTTGAAACTTTCAGGATCACCTAGAAATGATAAGAAAAGGAAAATCCTAAAGTTTCAAGCTTCTACTTTGTCGGGAAAGTACTTTTCTAAAAACCCGTATTTTCGCGTTTTGGTAATCGTATATAAAAGCACTGGCCGCATTTTTGCGTGTTTTGTCTCCGGTCGTGCTTGCCAGCGCTGTGATATATATATATATATATATATATACATATATATATATTCAATTATATATATACTCTATGTATATATATATATATATATACTCTATGTATATATATATATATATATATCTATGTATATATATATATATATATATACAGTATATATATATATATATATATATACAGTATATATATATATATATATATATTCAAATATATATACTCTATGTCTATATATATATATATATATATGTGTGTGTGTGTGTGTTTGTGTGTGTGTGTTACCATCGTCATCATCATCCTCACCGTCATCATCATATCCTCCTGGACCTATTGACGTAAAGTGTCTTGATTAGATTTCATCGGTCGTCTCAATCATTATTCATAATCTCCTGTTTCACGATTCCTATTCCTCAGTCATTTATATCTGGATCTTCAAACTCTTTTAATGCTTTGCGGAGCCCAGTTGAAAGCTTAATGAACTAATCTCTCTTGGGGAGTGCAAAACCATCTCCACATACCATTCACCATGATCTCATCCACATATGGCACCTGAGTAGTTTCTTTTTTATTTTCATTTACAATCCCGAACAGTCCTTTAACTCAAAATACTCTTTTGAGAGCTTTGTTCTCACATCCATATAATATGTTGAATATAGTTTCATTGTCATACGAAGGTTCATGTCCATATAACAATTATGATATCAATAAAAGATATATATTTTCTCTTATTTTTATATGTAAATGCAAGCAATTTGATTTCTAAATTTTACTTGACCTTGTCATTTTCTGATTTTTTTTTTTTTTAATTTTCAATTAAACCAAAATTCTTGAGACCCTGTATTCGAGATCATAGTTCATAAATATCTTAATGTTCCCACCTTATTAATCCTTTCTCATTCCAATGATTTTACAGCTTCCGTTCCATATTCCATTTTCATCTTTTTTCAATGCATATTAAGCGGAACCTCATTTGATGTTTCATGCATCATGGCAAGCGAGCTTTGCACGTCCTATGGTGTTCCACTAATAAGGAGAATGTCATCAGCCTACTCTAGCCTAGCTAATGTCCTATTATCAATTCAGTACAATGCTTCACCACCATCCCCAATATTTAATGTATTACATAATCCATGCGAATGATAAGCAACCTAGATGACAACATACTCCCTTGGGGTACTCCACAGTTCACTGAAAATCCATTCTATAGGACTCCACTAACATTAATTTTGCACTTGCAATGCACATTAACAGTCTTAATAAAATTTAAGTTTTTAAGAGGAATTCCATAATAACGCAGGGCTCTCCACAAAATTGGCAAGTCCACAATATTAAAGACTTGTTCATAATCGAAAAAATGACATCAAAAGTGGATTTCCCTATTCCACAGGTTAATGTGCCATATGTATTTAAATGAAAATTTGGTTTTTACAACTTTTACCTTATCTATATTATGCTTTTTTATCTCTCAGTTTTTCAAAAATCTTTCTCTCTAGTCTCTTTAGAATAAACATACTATATATTTTAATGTCAGCTGACGTAAGTGTGATGCCTTTGCAATTATTGCAATCAGTCATATTTCCATTTTTTTTTTTTTTTTGCCATTTTCACCAACACTGCTAACTCCTCAGGTTTTGCCTCTTCACACCACTTTTATAAAATAATCTTGTAACGGTTTACACAATAATCTAATAAGTATTGCAGGAGTCACTTAATTTTCGGACAATATCCTTCCATCGTATCCAGGAGCTTTCAATCACTTTATATTTTTTTTTATTTAATTTCATTTCTTTTAATAATAGTTTTGAATTTAAATACACGGATTTCACTCAAGGCCATATCAAGGTCTTCCTCAGGTTCAGGTATATCAATCAAATTATTTCTTCACATCTCCAATTCATGACGTCACTGAAGTGTTCCACCCAACGTTGCCTTTATTCACTTTCTGTATTTACAGCAAATCGATCCCTTTTTGTATGGGTATATATATATATATATATATATATATATATATATATATATATATATATATATATTTATATATACATATATATATATATATATATATATATATATATATATATATATATATATAGAGAGAGAGAGAGAGAGAGAGAGAGAGAGAGAGAGAGAGAGAGAGAGGGGGGGGGGGCGGGAATGTTACAAGCATTTTGGAAGTCTCAAAGACGTTTTAGTCCATCTGGTGTGCTTCTATTTGCTCTTGGGAAGAACGATGAGGTTTGAACTTTTTGAGAGTTTTTATTGTGTAGTCTAACTTAAACAGGTTTAACGTGTTACTGTTTACTATACTGCTGGAAGACTCTTTAATGTATCTGGTATCTTATATGTAAGAAAATTGCAACATTGAATGGTGTTGTTTCTTTTCAATCCAAATTTGAATTCGGTACCTCTGAACTAGCGAGTTTGTAGATCAAATAAATTTAAACATTCCATCCTTCGTCTGTATCAAAATTGCCTCAGTGTTGGAACTAGTTTGGTGGCCCTAGATTGTACTGCTTTTAGTCTATCTATATCTTAATGGATATTCCTCGTTTTTGGGAAATGTTTTTATTCTTTACTTTTACCATGTTACAAGTATTGTTCTCTAGTCTTGTCCTCAGCTGCTGATTCTGATATTATTTTATTTGACAAAAACTATTGTCTATTAAAACTCTTATTACTGATATGGGTATTGATATCTGGCACCGCCGTTCAGGGTTTTTCTTGCGTGTGGCCTCAGATTTTTCATAATTCATACCATCCACTGACCTCAAATCTTTTTGGAATATAGAGTGTTGTAAGGAGTATTTCAAATGAAGTTAATTTTAACATCATATCATTAGAAATCAAAATTTCAAACTTTTCGCAAATGCTTATATGTCGTTTTAAGATTATCTTAACGTTGTCACTGATCTTAAAATGTTTAATATTTTTTACTCACAACTTATATATAGGTTATTTGCTAATGCCTCTCATCACGGGGGTATTTATTCTATTGGAGCACTAGAGCTTGTAGCATTCTGTTTTACTGTCCAGTGTTGTTACTTTGATATTAATAATAATAATAATAATAATAATAATAATAATAATAATAATAATAATAATAATAATAATAATAATAATAACCATTGAAAAAATAACAGCAGTAGTAGTAGCCTTATTATGATTACTACTACTACTACTACTACTACTACTACTACTACTACTAATAATAATAATAATAATAATAATAATAATAATAATAATAATAATAATTATAATAATAATATTAATAGTAATAATAATAATAATAAAATAAAAATAATAATAATAATAACAATAATGATAATAATAATAATAATAAAAATAATAATAATAATAATAATAATAATAATAATAATAATAATAATAATAATAATAATAATATAATAATAATAATAATAATAATAATAATAATAATAATTATAATTACAGCTCATGGTTATCTATGGAGGAGACGATAGCCGAATGAACATATACAGTATAAAGGTAGAGAGAGAGAGAGAGAGAGAGAGAGAGAGAGAGAGAGAGAGAGAGAGAGGTCCATTGGGTACCTGTTTATGCTAGTTATGTTGTTTACGTGAATAACATTCTAAAATATGATAAATATTTACTTACCGTTTACTTTATACGTTTAGTTTTCCTTATCTGTAAAAAAAACATATGGTAGGCTTTCAATCATCGACATATTATCACTATTAAAGTTGATTGTATCTCGAAGTGACTTAATTATGTGACATGTACAAAAACTAGAATGGAATAAGGGTAACGCATGGTTAGTAATTGAATGGAAATCTAAATCTCCATGGCAGCAGATGTGTCCTCTCAGTTGCTCAAAGCCTTAACTTTTTTGCTCTTTAGGGAGTTTTTCTCCTTTGAGATCACGTCACCTTGGTTATGTATTCCTCTTCTTTCTTCCGGGTTCCATTCACTTCCTAACACGAAAAAGGTCAACAATTTATAGAAATAAAAAATGACCAAAAGGAGCTATAACCGAAAGGAAACTACCTCATATATTACACAGAGGTGTCCATTATACTAGAATTTATGAGACAAACTTGCCAAATTCATAAGACCCGTCTGCTATACAACGATATATATATGTTGAATTATAACAAGCATCAGTTTTATTTTGTCTATTTAGTACAATAATGTCCTGTAATCTCTCAATCTTTAAGTTTTCTGGAAAATATATGAATCCAGATATATCTTAATAATTGTCTGGATTCTTTTGAAATTTCTTACTCAAAAGTATTAGTTTCTTAAATCACATGACTAAATAGTTACATACTAATATTATTATTAATATCATTATTATTATTATTATTATTATTATTATTATTATCATTATTATTATTATTATTATAACAGCAATCACAAATAATTCCGCAATATGGGCAAAACGTAGATTTGGTATACCACGTCTATTTGAATGGTGATATCATAAGTTTCAAATACCATATTAAAATAGATGAAGCATTATTAACTATTTATTTATTTGTAAAACAAAAAGTGAAAACCTCCGTAATTGTTTTTATGTAAATAATCGGCAGTGACGTCAAAAATTATGAAGTAATGCTTCTGCATAAGAACAAAAAAAGATTCACATGAACAAGTAAGTATCAGAACAGAGTCATAATCTATCAAAAAATTTAATTTAAAGGAAAAAAAAAAAGAATCAATTGGTAAATATTTTAATTCGACCGAGCTTTCGTGATGCGTTGAGGATGGCGTATTGCGTTCTGCGTAATTCCCTATTTGTCATATCACTAGGTAACTCATATCTGTTGCACATCATACTATACCACACGTGTTTCATACACACTCGTACACTGCAAAGTCTTATAATGGGAGATTTCGGCTCATCAGTGAGGTATACGCATGTAGGCGCAGCTTTTGTGACGTCATGTTTCGGGGATGGGGGCTGAGGATTGACCTGACTAAAGGTAGTATTATTCTATATCTGTCACGTTTATTAACTTCCAGCAGCCATGCCTTCCATTTGTGCTGTATTTGAATGCCATGATAATAGCAAAAAGATCATTAATATGAGCATTCAATATTCTAGTTTCCCAAAAGAAGAAAATACGAAGAAGAAATGGATAAATGTTTGTAAACGCACAGACCATGTTAACTGGAAGAGTGCTCTAATGTGTTCAGTCTATTTTAAAGCAGAGGACTATGCCGATGACATGAAGTACTGACTTCTGGGAATCGAAAAACCCAAAAACCAACGTGCACTGAAGGAAAAAGCTATTCCATCCCCTTTTTTTACCTAATGGTAAGTTATAAGTTGAGCATTTTGCCAAAAAACAGCATGATACATTTCTTCCATTGGACTCGATTCTCCTAAAATATTTTACTAGCTGTGAAACCTAGATTACGAAAAGTAAATTGCATTAGACTATCAAATTAAAATCCTCTGCCGTTGTCTTTAGGTGATCATCAAATATATGAAAATATTCAGTGTTTTGTTCTTTCATTGATTGATTTGAGGTTTTCTGGCATCATGACGCCGAAAATATAAATTGTCGTGATTTCATAAAATCTGAAATGCAGCACTGCGTTTTCAGGTTAAAGTGTACCTGGAAAGGTAGAGGAAGGATTTGCAGGAGCCATTAAGTGAAGACTTAGGAGGACAGCCCTGCAAATGTTATATGAAAAGGAGAATTGTCATTCAGATACCAATGAAGTTTCTCTAGTAGTCTCTGTTCAAGAAATTACGCCATACCCTGAAGAGAATTCCAAATAAAATAGAATTAAACAAGTAGAGGAAGTTGAAGAACTAAAAAAAAAAAAAAAAAAAAAAAAAAAAAAAAAAAAAAAAAAAAAAATAGAGCATTTTGAAAAGTCCAATCAAGAACTCCTGAAACTGGTTAGTTTGGAAATTGAAGTGACAGAACCTAAGTTCACATTGACTGATGTAAACAAGATATTTCGACCTGTGTTAAGTACAACACAGATAAATGCTCTCATAACTAATAAGTCTGTCAGTTAATGGAACAATGAAGACATATCGTTAGATTTCACTCTAAGAAGTATGAAGACCAAATGCTATTCATATTTGTGAACTAAAAGAGGATTTCCTATGTCATCAAAAAGTACACTGAACAAACGAGCGCAATATCTGATGGGTGAGTCGGGTATTTTGCACTTGGTTTTGTCCCTGATGAAGGCAAAATTAAAAACAATGACGGAAACAGAATAAACTGCCGTTATTTCTTTTGATGAAATGAATATTGCTAGTAAGTGGAGTCATGAAAAAGGGATGGACGTTTTGTATGAACCTCATCATTAAGTTCAAGTGGTTATAATAGGTTTGACGGCCTACTGGGAGCAACCTATAAACTACCAATATGATGACTCTTAAGTGCATAAAAAAACTGACTGATATTATTATAAATTTTGAAAAAGCTAGATTTGCCGTTGTGGCAATTGGCCATGATCTTGGACATACTAATTTGAGGGTCTGGAAAGAATTAGGTATTGATCCCCTTAATCCATAAAAATTATTTTTTGAAGATAAATGTTCTGACAGGAATGTCTTCCTATTTGCTGTTGCTCACTATTTGATAAGTTATTTATAAATAATTTTCTGGATCATGGTTTTCTTATGGAAAATGGAAATAGCGTATCTGATGCCTGTGACCGTGAAATGCTAATGAAAACTGTATCGGAGTATGCCTTAGCATATGAAATTAATAAAACGTATATTAATGTAAGTGGCTGACAAAGACAGCATGTAAAGTATGCTCCACAGCTACTTCCAAAGTCATGTGCTAAGGCATTGTATTTCTTATGAGTAAGGGGCTTAATATAGACAACAATTGGAAAGAAGCTGCTAATTTTATAGCTACAGTGATTGAATGGTTCGATGTTATGAATTCCTCTATGCTGTTAGGAGACAAATGCGTGCAATGCATTTGGGATAGATTTGGAGAGCCAGAAAAGAGCTCTACAAATAATGGTTAATGTTATGCTGGGAATGAGGGTAAAAGAAAAAAAAACAATTTCAATTGCCTTTACAAATTTCTAAAAGGTTTGATATTATCTGGTCACACAATGATTGGGCTATATAATATACTAAAACCGAGTCATGACATTTCTTTCATTGTGACACGGAGATTGAATCCTGGCTGTCTTGAAAATTTTTTGGGATTTATTAGGCAGATGTGGGGTTCTCGTGATTATCCGAGGCAGTTAATTTTAATTACAGATTGAAAAACCTTTTGCTAGGTAGGGATATTGAACTTTTTAGCGATAAGGCAAACTGGGAAAAAGGAAATGAAAACCTTGACCCGTTATCCCTTGAAATGGTATCATCTGGATGGGATAGAAATGGACCCGATAAATATTTCAATGGCAAGGATCTGGCCATAGAAATATGTATGACAAACATCAATTTAAGAGACCTTGAATTTTATGAGGAACTTAAGAATGACGGAATATTCCCTGAGGAAACATAATTTACTAAATGTCAGAGATCCGGAGACACCACAGGATCTGTTATCGAGGAAGTCCTTAAGATACATCGGTGGATATATAGTGGAAGCGCTTTTGTTTAAATATTAAAATTTAGGGTATACTGTTAAAAACAAGACGTCAGAGACATGGGTCCATTATATAAGTGCAGGAAAACTCTATGAACCATCCAATGATTTTTATTTTCTAAGCTATAAATTTTTTGAGATATTTTTACATCAATTCATGGCTATGGTCTTAGATCTGGAATGGAATGATTAATAACAATGGCTGCTGAAATGAAATCTGCTGTCGCTGGTGTTCCTGATGAGGTTGTGGAATCTTTTGCCAAAATAGCAGTCTTTTAGAATACGGTGCACCTCAACAAAATTATCCACATGAGCAAACAGAAACAAAGTACTTGCAGGAGTACAGTATGAAAAATCATGAAAACAAAAACTTAATTTTTCCACTCAAAGTCCACACCTGGCTCGGTGAGAAAAAAAAAAAACTCATGCATATATGAATCCCATCACTATCAAACTGTCATTGTTGTGTTAATCTGTTAGGATTGAAATGATAATTCATTGTACCAAAATAACTTTCATTATGTTAATCCTTAACTCATTGTTTAGGATTTAGTGCCAAGGACAACTTTTTGTACGTTAATCTATACCTCTTAGGTTAGGGATAACTGACAGTCTGTATATGTGTTCCCTTGAAAGATACCTCTATACCCTATGACTTTTTTAGAAGCACCGGATTATTATTAAACTTTTATTCATAGAGTGCTATAAAGATAATCCTTACTTTAAGTAGAAGAAAAAAAATAAAATAAAATACTAAGAAGTATTTTTATTTTATAAAATTATCATTAGATCATGTTTCCACGTATACCTGTCAGCCAATGCTTTCAAGGGGGGACGTCATGTGCAAAAGGAACGTATTTTGGCTCGCTGATGAGCCGACCTCTCCCATTAAAGGACCTTGGCACACTGTAACATTTTTTTTCTTTAATCTTATAGCTTGTTTTTTCCTGCACTATTAATAAACTAACTTGTATGAACTAGTTAACTCTTGTCACATACTTGCTCGTAAATCCTGGTATTTAAACTCGATGTTTGTTTGATAAGGTTCAATTGTTTTCCCTTCACATCTCAGTTACTACCTAACTGCGCGATCAAACATTGGTGACCAGCAGTGTCCGCAACCTCCCGCCAACCACCGCCAGAGTCCTGAATAGCCAAACTTTTTCAGCTCTCTCAACAACCGTTGGGAGACCAAAAGGCATCAGTCAGCCTCAGGGAAACGGCCAACTTCGCTGGCCTGAAACTTGTCACAGAAAGCTATTCTCACGAGGTGAACCTACTTCGCCCCCTTTCGGTATGATGCTTACCCAAACCTGTAGGCGTTGCCATACTCGATGTCGATATTTTGGCCATGAAGTACCTAATGAAAAAAGTCGACACTCATCTGGTCAGCAATTTCACTACCTTGAAGACCTCCATTAACGCCTCCACTACTGACGAGGAGGACAACTATTCAATATCAACCGGAGGTGATGTAAATGCGGTATGACACAGATAGCCATTACGTAACATGCTGGAATAGCGATAAAACTGCACACCATCTACCACGTGCTCACGCCTTAGCCAATGTCCTCTACTGCAACTTGTCGACGTCCATTGGCCACAGTTATCCTATTAACACTCCAGACTCGGGGCTGCTACGAAGCAATGTTAGAACGATTGCCTTTGACCAAAAAACATGTAATTAGGCCAGCACTTCTGGTGGTGGCTGCCCCAGTAAATATTCTTTTCTTCTTGCATGATGATAAGTACTGACCGGCAAATATTTGTAGACTTAAGTGCTTGCCATTCATTTCTGTCACAGCCACCCACCAGGACATGACTTGGTCTGTCTAAAGCTACCGATATCCACATAAAAGCAACCAACGGATCTGCGATACCCACCTATCATTTGGAAATGGGAAATATCCCTGGAAGTTTCTCGTTGCTGATGTCACACTCCCAATCGTCGGCGTGGATTTCCTCTCAGATTTCCCCATCCTGTTTGATATCACTCACCAACAGCTAGTCAAAGAAGATCCTTACTCATCCAAAACTCTTTAAATCATCCCTTCTAACATAACTCTCGAGATTAGCCCACCTAAGGATGTTTACGTCCTCCTGCTCATGTTTTACCCGGAAGTCTTCTGTAGAGAACTTAGTCAAATGCCACGGGTCCCGTCAAACACTGTATTTATCACCATATCCAGACAACGGGGCACTTGAATTTGCCAGATTGAGTCGTCTGGCACCAGATCATTTGGCAGCAGCTAAACAAATGTTAACAGAAATGAAAGAAAGGAACCTTTGCCACAATGCCTATAACCCATAGCCATCAACCTTACGCCTTGTCCTGAAGAAAGACTGTTCCCTGCGTCTAGATCAGGATTAAAGGCGTTTGAACATGCAGCAAAGCAGGATTTACTACCGCCTCCCAATCTTCGTAAAATTGCCCTCCTACTCGAACAAAGTGAAGGGTTTCTCCATGCTTGACCTACTGACGGGGTACTATCATGTGCCGCTAGACCCATAAGACATCCACATGACTGTCACCACTACTATCTTTGGTAAATACATCTTCAATTACTCTTGTTTTGGCCACATTTTAACTTCTCATGGATGGCCTTTTAGGGGACCTCCATCCTGTGTATCTTATGTGGAGGACATGCCTGTGTTCTCTTCCTCACAAGAGGAACACCTCCGTGACCTACATATTCTGCTTCACCACCTAAAACAGAATAGACTTGTTGTTTGGTACAGAAGGTGCACCTTTGGCGCCATTGATGTATCGTCCATAGGTCATCTCATTACTTTTGAAGGAGACTACCCACTCCCAGAAAAGGCAGTAGCCATTTAGAACTTATCAACGCCCTAGACAGTCAAAGCACTGCAAGAATTCTTAGGGCTAACCAACTATTATCGCCCTTTACTGCCAACCATCGCCAATAATCTTGCCCCCTCTATGCCTCCTACAAGTGCTAGCCAAAAGACCTAAAGTAAGATACCAATCAAGAAGCTGCATTCTTAAACGCAACAAACGCCACACCTTCCTTCTCTTCACTGATGCGAGCGACATTGATATTGGTGCAGTGACCGAGCAGGCTGTCAATGGGTAGCCAAGCCCATTGGCCTTTAGTAGAAAACTGTCCTGGGTGGAATTCAACTACTCTACTTTCAACCGCAAATTACTGGCGATGCACTTGGCTGTCCGTCACTTTCACTACTTCTTGGAAGGTACGCCTATCAGCATTAACTCAGATCACAATCCTCTGGTGCATGCCTTCACTTGACATTCCGACACCTGCTCTGCTTGTCAATGCCTACACCTCTCTCTCATGGTTATATTTAAATGGTCCTTTTAACACATCCCTGGGAAAATGAATCCTGTTACTGATGCCCTGTCACGAAACATATTGGCTGCCCTTCATCTGCGATTGGATTACAAGGCCTTAGATGACAATTGAAAAGATACAGAGTATCCTGCAGGTAAGATATCCTGCACATCCCTACGTTGGGAAGACGGCTCTCTCGACGAACCCAACAGCACCCTCCTCTGTGACGTTAGTACTGGTAGACCTAGACCGTAGATACCTATTCCAATGCGCTGACAAGTGTTTGATTTCATTCATGGCCTTTCACATCCCTCGTGTTGATCTACTGCACAGATACTGAAGACAAAGTTTATTTAATCATGGCATTACTAGGGATACTAATGATAGGGTTCGCGTCTGTATTTCATGCCAAACTTCCAAAAATACTTCGACACATGGATTCAGGAGTGGGCACCTTTCCTCAACCTCTGCATTTTTTTGCCTACATTCACGTTGATATAGTTGGTCCTCTATCATCATCACAGGACATCGTTACCTTTTCACTGTAATCGTCCTTTTCACTCATTCACCTGAAGCCATTGAAAACTGCAACGACTGCCTCATGTACCTCTGCCTTACTCTCATGATGAAAAACAAAATTTGGTTTCTCTGAGCATATCAAATCTGACAGCAGTACCACGTAAACCTCTCAATTGTGGATATTATTAGGGAATCTTTTGGGAATCACTCTACATCAGAAAACTGTCTACAACCCTGTGGCCATCAAAATGGTTGAACGTTTCCATCGCACCCTCAAAGAAGCTTTAATGTCCTCCCCCCCACCCCCAAAGGAATTCGACTGGCTTACCCCACTTTCCTGGGTCCTCCATGGACTGAGAACCACTCCGAAATGTTTTGGCAGCTGCGATGGTATATGGTTACCCGTTGGTCATCCATGCTAAATGTTTTCGTCAGCAACCTCCTCAGAGAACCTCCATTTTCTAACTCATATTGTGGGGAAATTTACTTCATGATGCAAGACTTACAAGCTCCCAGCTAAGCAACACATACCAACAGATCTGCACTCGTAAACTTAAATTTCCCTGTGCCACAATACCAGAAAGCCAACGCTAATGTTCCCTTACACGGGTCTTTTCCTCGAGATCCGTCGTACGTCAAAGGGTTTCTGCATCAAAAATTTTAGGAAAGAAGGTTGAGTCTCCATAGCACGCATAAAGTATGTATATCTCCTGCCAGGTGACTCTCCTACATTATGCCTCTGAAGAACCGGGCAAGCACCATATTTCACATATATGTCACTTTTAGGGAGGGGGGGGGGGGAGTTGCGCATGTACTGTATGTGTTTCATATATTCTCGTACAATGCAGCTTTTTTAATCTTATCTCTTGGTCATTCGTGCACTTTTCATAAATCAACTTGTCTGAACAGAATGACAGCTCTTATCTTGTTTGAATTTTTTTAACGTTCTATCTCCCCAGTCAAATAAAAATAATAATAATAATAACAATAATGATAATAATAATAATATAATAAAAATAATAATAATAATAATAATAATAATAATAATAATATTAATAATAATAATAATAATAATAATAATAATAATAATAATAATAATAATAATTATAATTACAGCTCATGGTTATCTATGGAGGAGACGATAGCCGAATGAACATATACAGTATAAAGGTAGAGAGAGAGAGAGAGAGAGAGAGAGAGAGAGAGAGAGAGAGAGAGAGAGAGAGAGAGAGAGAGAGAGAGAGGTCCATTGGGTACCTGTTTATGCTAGTTATGTTGTTTACGTGAATAACATTCTAAAATATGATAAATATTTACTTACCGTTTACTTTATACGTTTAGTTTTCCTTATCTGTAAAAAAAACATATGGTAGGCTTTCAATCATCGACATATTATCACTATTAAAGTTGATTGTATCTCGAAGTGACTTAATTATGTGACATGTACAAAAACTAGAATGGAATAAGGGTAACGCATGGTTAGTAATTGAATGGAAATCTAAATCTCCATGGCAGCAGATGTGTCCTCTCAGTTGCTCAAAGCCTTAACTTTTTTGCTCTTTAGGGAGTTTTTCTCCTTTGAGATCACGTCACCTTGGTTATGTATTCCTCTTCTTTCTTCCGGGTTCCATTCACTTCCTAACACGAAAAAGGTCAACAATTTATAGAAATAAAAAATGACCAAAAGGAGCTATAACCGAAAGGAAACTACCTCATATATTACACAGAGGTGTCCATTATACTAGAATTTATGAGACAAACTTGCCAAATTCATAAGACCCGTCTGCTATACAACGATATATATATGTTGAATTATAACAAGCATCAGTTTTATTTTGTCTATTTAGTACAATAATGTCCTGTAATCTCTCAATCTTTAAGTTTTCTGGAAAATATATGAATCCAGATATATCTTAATAATTGTCTGGATTCTTTTGAAATTTCTTACTCAAAAGTATTAGTTTCTTAAATCACATGACTAAATAGTTACATACTAATATTATTATTAATATCATTATTATTATTATTATTATTATTATTATTATTATTATTATCATTATTATTATTATTATTATAACAGCAATCACAAATAATTCCGCAATATGGGCAAAACGTAGATTTGGTATACCACGTCTATTTGAATGGTGATATCATAAGTTTCAAATACCATATTAAAATAGATGAAGCATTATTAACTATTTATTTATTTGTAAAACAAAAAGTGAAAACCTCCGTAATTGTTTTTATGTAAATAATCGGCAGTGACGTCAAAAATTATGAAGTAATGCTTCTGCATAAGAACAAAAAAAGATTCACATGAACAAGTAAGTATCAGAACAGAGTCATAATCTATCAAAAAATTTAATTTAAAGGAAAAAAAAAAGAATCAATTGGTAAATATTTTAATTCGACCGAGCTTTCGTGATGCGTTGAGGATGGCGTATTGCGTTCTGCGTAATTCCCTATTTGTCATATCACTAGGTAACTCATATCTGTTGCACATCATACTATACCACACGTGTTTCATACACACTCGTACACTGCAAAGTCTTATAATGGGAGATTTCGGCTCATCAGTGAGGTATACGCATGTAGGCGCAGCTTTTGTGACGTCATGTTTCGGGGATGGGGGCTGAGGATTGACCTGACTAAAGGTAGTATTATTCTATATCTGTCACGTTTATTAACTTCCAGCAGCCATGCCTTCCATTTGTGCTGTATTTGAATGCCATGATAATAGCAAAAAGATCATTAATATGAGCATTCAATATTCTAGTTTCCCAAAAGAAGAAAATACGAAGAAGAAATGGATAAATGTTTGTAAACGCACAGACCATGTTAACTGGAAGAGTGCTCTAATGTGTTCAGTCTATTTTAAAGCAGAGGACTATGCCGATGACATGAAGTACTGACTTCTGGGAATCGAAAAACCCAAAAACCAACGTGCACTGAAGGAAAAAGCTATTCCATCCCCTTTTTTTACCTAATGGTAAGTTATAAGTTGAGCATTTTGCCAAAAAAACAGCATGATACATTTCTTCCATTGGACTCGATTCTCCTAAAATATTTTACTAGCTGTGAAACCTAGATTACGAAAAGTAAATTGCATTAGACTATCAAATTAAAATCCTCTGCCGTTGTCTTTAGGTGATCATCAAATATATGAAAATATTCAGTGTTTAGTTCTTTCATTGATTGATTTGAGGTTTTCTGGCATCATGACGCCGAAAATATAAATTGTCGTGATTTCATAAAATCTGAAATGCAGCACTGCGTTTTCAGGTTAAAGTGTACCTGGAAAGGTAGAGGAAGGATTTGCAGGAGCCATTAAGTGAAGACTTAAGAGGAGAGCCCTGCAAATGTTATATGAAAAGGAGAATTGTCATTCAGATAGCAATGAAGTTTCTCTAGTAGTCTCTGTTCAAGAAATTACGCCATACCCTGAAGAGAATTCCAAATAAAATAGAATTAAACAAGTAGAGGAAGTTGAAGAACTAAAAAAAAAAAAAAAAAAAAAAAAAAAAAGAGCATTTTGAAAAGTCCAATCAAGAACTCCTGAAACTGGTTAGTTTGGAAATTGAAGTGACAGAACCTAAGTTCACATTGACTGATGTAAACAAGATATTTCGACCTGTGTTAAGTACAACACAGATAAATGCTCTCATAACTAATAAGTCTGTCAGTTAATGGAACAATGAAGACATATCGTTAGATTTCACTCTAAGAAGTATGAAGACCAAATGCTATTCATATTTGTGAACTAAAAGAGGATTTCCTATGTTATCAAAAAGTACACTGAACAAACGAGCGCAATATCTGATGGGTGAGTCGGGTATTTTGCACTTGGTTTTGTCCCTGATGAAGGCAAAATTAAAAACAATGACGGAAACAGAATAAACTGCCGTTATTTCTTTTGATGAAATGAATATTGCTAGTAAGTGGAGTCATGAAAAAGGGATGAACGTTTTGTATGAACCTCATCATTAAGTTCAAGTGGTTATAATAGGTTTGACGGCCTACTGGGAACAACCTATAAACTACCAATATGATGACTCTAAAGTGCATAAAAAAACTGACTGATATTATTATAAATTTTGAAAAAGCTGGATTTGCCGTTGTGGCAATTGGCCATGATCTTGGACATACTAATTTGAGGGTCTGGAAAGAATTAGGTATTGATCCCCTTAACCCATAAAAATTATTTTTTGAAGATAAATGTTCTGACAGGAATGTCTTCCTATTTGCTGTTGCTCACTATTTGATAAGTTATTTATAAATAATTTTCTGGATCACGGTTTTCTTATGGAAAATGGAAATAGCGTATCTGATGCCTGTGACCGTGAAATGCTAATGAAAACTGTATCGGAGTATGCCTTAGCATATGAAATTAATAAAACGTATATTAATGTAAGTGGCTGACAAAGACAGCATGTAAAGTATGCTCCACAGCTACTTCCAAAGTCATGTGCTAAGGCATTGTATTTCTTATGAGTAAGGGGCTTAATATAGACAACAATTGGAAAGAAGCTGCTAATTTTATAGCTACAGTGATTGAATGGTTCGATGTTATGAATTCCTCTATACTGTTAGGAGACAAATGCCTGCAATGCATTTGGGATAGATTTGGAGAGCCAGAAAAGAGCTCTACAAATAATGGTTAATGTTATGCTGGGAATGAGGGTAAAAAAAAAAAAAAAACAATTTCAATTGCCTTTACAAATTTCTAAAAGGTTTGATAATATCTGGTCACACAATGATTGGGCTATATAATATACTAAAACCGAGTCATGACATTTCTTTCATTGTGACACGGAGATTGAATCCTGGCTGTCTTGAAAATGTTTTGGGATTTATTAGGCAGATGTGGGGTTCTCGTGATTATCCGAGGCAGTTAATTTTAATTACAGATTGAAAAACCTTTAGCGATAAGGCAAACTGGGAAAGAGGAAATGAAAACCTTGACACGTTATCCCTTGAAATGGTATCATCTGGATGGGATAGAAATGGACCCGATAAATATTTCAATGGCAAGGAACTGGCCATAGAAATATGTATGACAAACATCAATTTAAGAGACCTGGAATTTTATGAGGAACTTGAGAATGACGGAATATTCCCTGAGGAAACATAATTTACTAAATGTCAGAGATCCGGAGACACCACAGGATCTGTTATCGAGGAAGTCCTTAAGATACATCGGTGGATATATAGTGGAAGCGCTTTTGTTTAAATATTAAAATTTAGGGTATACTGTTAAAAACAAGACGTCAGAGACATGGGTCCATTATATAAGTGCAGGAAAACTCTATGAACCATCCAATGATTTTTATTTCCTAAGCTATAAATTTTTTGAGATATTTTTACATCAATTCATGGCTATGGTCTTAGATCTGGAATGGAATGATTAATAACAATGGCTGCTGAAATGAAATCTGCTGTCGCTGGTGTTCCTGATGAGGTTGTGGAATCTTTTGCCAAAATTGCAGTCTTTTAGAATACGGTGCACCTCAACAAAATTATCCACATGAGTAAACAGAAACAAAGGACTTGCAGGAGTACAGTATGAAAAATCATGAAAACAAAAACTTAATTTTTCCACTCAAGGTCCACACCTGGCTCGATGAGAAAAAAAAAAAAAACTCATGCATATATGAATCCCATTACTATCAAACTGTCATCATTGTTGTGTTAATCTGTTAGGATTGAAATGATAATTCATTGTACCAAAATAACTTTCATTATGTTAATCCTTAACTCATTGTTTAGGATTTAGTGCCAAGGACAACTTTTTGTACGTTAATCTATACCTCTTAGGTTATGGATAACTGACAGTCTATATATTACTGTATATGTGTTCCCTTGAAAGATACCTCTATACCCTATGACTTTTTTAGAAGCACCGGATTATTATTAAACTTTTATTCATAGAGTGCTATAAAGATAATCCATACTTTAAGTAGAAGAAAAAAAAATAAAATAAAATACTAAGAAGTATTCTTATTTTATAAAATTATCATTAGATCATGTTTCCACGTATACCTGTCAGCCAATGCTTTCAAGGGAGGACGTCATGTGCAAAAGGAACGTATTTTGGCTCGCTGATGAGCCGACCTCTCCCATTAAAGGACCTTGGCACACTGTAACATTTTTTTTCTTTAATCTTATCGCTTGTTTTTTCCTGCACTATTGATAAACTAACTTGTATGAACTAGTTAACTCTTGTGACATACTTGCTCGTAAATCCTGGTATTTAAACTCGATGTTTGTTTGATAAGGTTCAATTGTTTTCCCTTCACATCTCAGTTACTACCTAACTGCGCGATCAAACATTGGTGACCATCAGTGTCCGCAACCTCCCGCCAACCACCGCCAGAGTCCTGAATAGCCAAACTTTTTCAGCTCTCTCAACAACCGTTGGGAGACCAAAAGGCATCAGTCAGCCTCAGGGAAATGGCCAACTTCGCTGGCCTGAAACTTGTCACAGAAAGCTATTCTCACGAGGTGAACCTACTTTGCCCCCTTTCGGTATGATGCTTACCCAAACCTGTAGGCGTTGCCATACTCGATGTCGATATTTTGGCCATGAAGTACCTAATGAAAAAAGTCGACACTCATCTGGTCAGCAATTTCACTACCTTGAAGACCTCCATTAACGCCTCCACTACTGACGAGGAGGACAACTATTCAATATCAACCGGAGGTGATGTAAATGCGGTATGACACAGATAGCCATTACGTAACATGTTGGAATAGCGATAAAACTGCACACCATCTACCACGTGCTCACGCCTTAGCCAATGTCCTCTACTGCAACTTGTCGACGTCCATTGGCCACAGTTATCCTATTAACACTCCAGACTCGGGGCTGCTACGAAGCAATGTTAGAACGATTGCCTTTGACCAAAAAACATGTAATTAGGCCAGCACTTCTGGTGGTGGCTGCCCCAGTAAATATTCTTTTCTTCTTGCATGATGATAAGTACTGACCGGCAATTTTTTGTAGACTTAAGTGCTTGCCATTCATTTCTGTCACGGCCACCCACCAGGACATGACTTAGTCTGTCTAAAGCAACCGATATCCACATAAAAGCAACCAACGGATCTGCGATACCCACCTATCATTTGGAAATGGGAAATAACCCTGGAAGTTTCTCGTTGCTGATGTCACACTCCCAATCGTCGGCGTGGATTTCCTCTCAGATTTCCCCATCCTGTTTGATATCACTCACCAACAGCTAGTCAAAGAAGGTCCTTACTCATCCAAAACTCTTTAAATCATCCCTTCCAACATAACTCTCGAGATTAGCCCACCTAAGGATGTTTACGTCCTCCAGCTCATGTTTTACCCGGAAGTCTTCTGTAGAGAACTTAGTCAAATGCCACGGGTCCCGTCAAACACTGTATTTATCACCATATCCAGACAACGGGGCACTTGAATTTGCCAGATTGAGTCGTCTGGCACCAGATCATCTGGCAGCAGCTAAACAAATGTTAACAGAAATGAAAGAAAGGAACCTTTGCCACAATGCCTATAACCCATAGCCATCAACCTTACGCCTTGTCCTAAAGAAAGACTGTTCCCTGCGTCTAGATCAGGATTAAAGGCGTTTGAACATGCAGCAAAGCAGGATTTACTACCGCCTCCCAATCTTCGTAAAATTGCCCTCCTACTTGAACAAAGTGAAGGGTTTCTCCATGCTTGACCTACTGACGGGGTACTATCATGTGCCGCTAGACCCATAAGACATCCACATGACTGTCACCACTACTATCTTTGGTAAATACATCTTCAATTACTCCTGTTTTGGCCACATTTTAACTTCTCATGGATGGCCTTTTAGGGGACCTCCCATCCTGTGTATCTTATGTGGAGGACATGCCTGTGTTCTCTTCCTCACAAGAGGAACACCTCCGTGACCTACATATTCTGCTTCACCACCTAAAACAGAATAGACTTGTTGTTTGGTACAGAAGGTGCACCTTTGGCGCCATTGATGTATCGTCCATAGGTCATCGCATTACTTTTGAAGGAGACTACCCACTCCCAGAGAAGGCAGTAGCCATTTAGAACTTATCAACGCCCTAGACAGTCAAAGCACTGCAAGAATTCTTAGGGCTAACCAACTATTATCACCCTTTACTGCCAACCATCGCCAATAATCTTGCCCCCTCTATGCCTCCTACAAGTGCTAGCCAAAAGACCTAAAGTAAGATACCAATCAAGAAGCTGCATTCTTAAACGCAACAAACGCCACACCTTCCTTCTCTTCACTGATGCGAGCGACATTGATATTGGTGCAGTGACCGAGCAGGCTGTCAATGGCTAGCCAAACCCATTGGCCTTTAGTAGAAAACTGTCCTGGGTGGAATTCAACTACTCTACTTTCAACCGCAAATTACTGGCGATGCACTTGGCTGTCCGTCACTTTCACTACTTCTTGGAAGGTACGCCTATCAGCAGTAACTCAGATCACAATCCTCTGGTGCATGCCTTCACTTGACATTCCGACACCTGCTCTGCTTGTCAATGCCTACACCTCTCTGCCATGGTTATATTCAAATGGTCCTTTTAACACATCCCTGGGAAAATGAATCCTGTTACTGATGCCCTGTCACGAAACATATTGGCTGCCCTTCATCTGCGATTGGATTACAAGGCCTTATCGGATGCCTATTGAAAAGATACAGAGTATCCTGCAGGTAAGATATCCTGCACATCCCTACGTTGGGAAGACGGCTCTCTCGACGAACCCAACAGCACCCTCCTCTGTGACGTTAGTACTGGTAGACCTAGACCGTAGATACCTATTCCAATGCGCTGACAAGTGTTTGATTTCATTCATGGCCTTTCACATCCCTCGTGTTGATCTACTGCACAGATACTGAAGACAAAGTTTATTTAATCATGGCATTACTAGGGATACTAATGATAGGGTTCGCGTCTGTATTTCATGCCAAACTTCCAAAAATACTTCGACACATGGATTCAGGAGTGGGCACCTTTCCTCAACCTCTGCATTTTTTTGCCTACATTCACGTTGATATAGTTGGTCCTCTATCATCATCACAGGACATCGTTACCTTTTCACTGTAATCGTCCTTTTCACTCATTCACCTGAAGCCATTGAAAACTGCAACGACTGCCTCATGTACCTCTGCCTTACTCTCATGATGAAAAACGAAATTTGGTTTCTCTGAGCATATCAAATCTGACAGCAGTACCACGTAAACCTCTCAATTGTGGATATTATTAGGGAATCTTTTGGGAATCACTCTACATCAGAAAACTGTCTACAACCCTGTGGCCATCAAAATGGTTGAACGTTTCCATCGCACCCTCAAAGAAGCTTTAATGTCCCCCCCCCCCAAAGGAATTCGACTGGCTTACCCCACTTTCCTGGGTCCTCCATGGACTGAGAACCACTCCGAAATGTTTTGGCAGCTGCGATGGTATATGGTTACCCGTTGGTCATCCATGCTAAATGTTTTTGTCAGCAACCTCCTCAGAGAACCTCCATTTTCTAACTCATATTGTGGGGAAATTTACTTCATGATGCAAGACTTACAAGCTCCCAGCTAAGCAACACATACCAACAGATCTGCACTCGTAAACTTAAATTTCCCTGTGCCACAATACCAGAAAGCCAACGCTAATGTTCCCTTACACGGGTCTTTTCCTCGAGATCCGTCGTACGTCAAAGGGTTTCTGCATCAAAAATTTTAGGAAAGAAGGTTGGGTCTCCATAGCACGCATAAAGTATGTATATCTCCTGCCAGGTGACTTGCCTACATTATGCCTCTGAAGAACCGGGCAAGCACCATATTTCACATATATGTCACTTTTAGGGAAGGGGGGGGGGGGGAGTTGCGCATGTACTGTATGTGTTTCATATATTCTCGTACAATGCAGCTTTTTTAATCTTATCTCTTGCTCATTCGTGCACTTTTCATAAATCAACTTGTCTGAACAGGATGACAGCTCTTATCTTGTTTGGATTTTTTTAACGTTCTATCTCCCCAGTCCAGGTATTTAATCTTGCGTTTTGTTAAATAAAGTTTAATTGCATTCACCTCACTTCTCATTTATAATATTACTGCATGCTTGCAGAATGACAACAAAAGACAGTTGAGATACTTGATCGAAGTATTCTTTTGCATGCAAATAGATACGTAGACACTAGCCTTATGTAGTTAACGACTCGGTTACGCTTAAACATGATGGCTGAATATTTGATTGTTAGTAATTCGAATTATTGACTGTTCTAACATGTAAGTCATTGAATCGTCGTGTGATTCAGACTAAATTGATTCCCAGTCAAACTACTTGTTATTCAAGGGACGCTACATTTGCTGAATATTTAAAGCCCTTAACAATGACATTCTTTGACAGTGTGGACATTATTAGTATTGAAAGATTTCTGAATAATACTCCATCTAATTAGAAAGATATTACAGGTTGATATAGAAATTTGACACAATAAATAAATGCTCAATGAATCAGTAACATTATATATCACTGTTTAAAGTACGCCAATAGCAATAAGTTTTCTGATGGTTTTAGTAAGCATACATACGTTAGAAAGCTAGTGATTCTAAGTTGATTGAATTTTTTTTATATACGTCTTCTTTCAACTCCACAAAAGAGAATAGATGCATTTTACATGGGAGGTATATTTTTCTTAGATTGAATAGTTTGGTACCATCAATAAATTTCACTATGGAGCTGGAGAATAATTGTACCCTACATTTTTTGGACTGTCGCATACATAGATGTAACAATAGACTAAAGTCTAGATATATATATATATAAATATATATATATATATATATATATTTATATATATATATGTGTGTGTGTGTGTGTATATATATATATATATATATGTGTGTGTATATATATATATATATGTGTGTATATATATATATATATGCATGTATGTGTATGTGTGTATATGTATGGATATGTATATATATATATATATATATATGTATATGTATATATATATATATATATTTATATGTATGTTTGTATGCGTATATATATATATATATATATATAAATATATATATATATATATATATATATTCATATATATTGTCACATACACCCTGCTTGTGGTCACGTGAAGGACCCTGGTCACCAGCTCGCTTGAGGGGAATGCGATTTATCAGCATCCACCGGAGAAGAGGTTGTCTCCATGCCAAATTGCCAACGAATGGTTTTCTGCCTCCCACCTTGTCTTGCAGATTTTGTTGGGGGGCCTTGAGGCGGAGCTTGACGGACAACGGCCAGGAGGGCGTAGGCCTGCCGGACATAACTGGATTACTATGACGAGGATGACACTGATTGGTTTTCGGCCTCTGACGTCATGAGGTCACACCCTACGGTGTCGGAGATGTCTTACGATACCCGCCGGGCATGCATGAGTCTGGCCTAAAGCAGCAGTAGAAGAAGCTGCCCAAAATATTCTTCCCTTTGCTTGTCATACCAGAACCCTCATTTTTAGACTTAGAAACAATTTTCAAACCCTTTGGACTTAGAAGTTTTCGAGTGGAAATTGAATTAACGTAAATGCTAGTCTTCGTCCCCTGACCGTTGTTCATCAAGTTAACAATAATTATACCATGCTACCATGAAATGAAGAGCACGTATTTTATTTAAAGAAACATTACCAGATTGAAATTCTTAGACTTTCTAAAAGTGCTCAGACCTTTGTATGATTATTTTTGAAAATATATTGCTCAATACAAATTAAACTTTGTGTATCCCGCATCTTGAATATTAATGTTTAAATTAATTGTCAGTGTCGTGACAATAAAATGGTGGCTAGTCGGTGGATCATTGAGCAATTAGGAAAAAGAATAAATAAAATCACGATATGAGTTCACAGGAACTTGAAGTATTGTACATGAAAGTCGACGACGTCGGAGGTCTGCGTCATGTCATGAGGACACAAGGAGAACCTGTATACACTGAAACATCAATGGGAACAGAGAAACGAACACGGCAGGAAGAGGACCATAACCGGCCTTGGTTTGAAGATGGGTTCGAATCCCCACTCGAAGGAAATAGACTATATGGCCAATATGAAATATTTTGGAGTTTCATGGAAGCAGCGATGACGGATCAGTGTTGGATTGATCGTCAGAAAATCATGGAGGCAAAAGAGAGAATTCGAGGAAAGGCCCTTAGGAAATTGAGGAGAAAAATAGAGTTTATGGAGTCCATATCATGGACACATCTGCGAAGACGCCTACAACGGAGGGCAGGCCTGAGAACCACCTGTAACGGAGTCCCCGTCCAGAAGGAAGCAGCCAGGAGTTTGCCGGATTGGTCACCCACGGAGGACCTGTGGAAAGGAGACCTTAGCGCCCTTACGCCGAGTTGTGAGGGCTGGAATGGACGGCGCACAGGAGAGGGAACGGAAAGGAAACACATTCGTCCTAGAGAGGATGACACGGCAACGTTCCTGTTGGAAGAGAACACAGTGTTTCATCGCGGGAGCAACAGCATCGAAGATCGCAGTTCGAAATGGCGATTTGGGACCCTGTCGAAAGCAGTCGGAGTGTCCCTGATCACCCGTGCCATAGAGGAACTCGTCGTCCAAGAAGCAGCGGATGTTTTGGCTAGAAGGACACGCCCACCAAGGTCAAGGAAAGATGAAAGAGGTCCCAGACAGAAACAGTAGGACGAGGGACCCAAGGCGATCCACATCAATCAACCCCCCACGGAAGTTAAGTAACATGTTACAAAATCTGTAGTTTTATGGTTAACTAATATGTTTTGAGATTTTGTAGAGTCACGAAGCTATCATCCCGTTTTCTTTGTGTAATTTTACATTTGGGTGAAAGACACTAGTTTAATTGAAGAAAGTAACTAGTCGAGTAAAATGTTTTTATTGTTAAAGCTTCGAGTAAAGATTAACTTTTCTGTTTGTAAAAGAAGAAAATTTAATTGATTTGTTGCTGTGTGGTCAAAAGAGAAATTGTATTTTGTGTTGCATGAACTATAAGTTTTCGTTGCATAGTTTCTTCGACTCATAATATTTTGAGTTTGTTTTTTTGTGACCTTTGTGGTCAAAGATGTTAAATGTGATTTTTGGATTTTTGAAAAAGAAGGCAAGTCACATGTTGGTATAACTTTGTGTTAACAATAACAAGTTGTTTGATTCCAGAGAGGAAATGTAGAATGTTTGTAAGTTCAGAGTTAAGACGTAAGTTATGAAGTTTTTTGTAATACCTCTTTTGAGTGTGTACTTGATAAATTTATGGAGAAAAAAAAAATGTAAATTAGGTACATTGGTATTTGGAAAATTAGTGTCACAATATTTTTTCTTACGTCGTATTTCGTGTTATCGATTAATAGCGTACTTAGTTCATTGTGAAATGTTTTGAAAGAAAGAGTAAGCTATTGTTTGCCAGTTTTCGCCTGAGATTATCTTGATTGATGAAGACGAGTTGTTAACGTAATCACCGAAGCGAATTCAGTTGTTGACAGTTGTTAAGTTATTAGTAATGTCACGTAGGACATTTAAAAATTTTGCCTTTGGTTTCTTTTAGTTACAGTGTGTCATAAGTGATTTGTTTGTCAAGTGTTCGGTCTGATTGATGACACCGAGCATTGTTAGCAAATTGTTATGGCCAAGTAATGTCAAATTGTTTAACAGGGAGAGTGAATGTATTTTTGTTTAAAGGGTACCCGATTAAAGTCAGCTGACACGAATGAAGATGAATGAAATAATTGCGATGTAGTGTGGATTCCCTGAGTAAGCATTATGATGTCACCGCCACTGTTATAGAGCACACCTTCAATGAATTTTTGCTGTGTGTGTGTTAAGAGGAAACCTAAGATTTTGACCAGTAACGTAATTTCTTTTGCTTAAAGGTTAGAGTTAATTCTTTGTTTACAAATCTAACTCTTTAGAGGGTTATGTGTTTTGGAAAAATCGTGACAAGTTGACACAAATTGATTGATTTTGAGTAATGTTTGACATGATATAAAGATGAGAATTTGAGTTTTTTCAGTGTTTGTCAGTTTTAGTTAACTCGCGAGAACAAAATAAGTAGTGTGAAAAATTTGAGAAATGGCGAATAAGATGCCGTAAATTTTCATTTGTTCGTGGCAAAGAGTAATGTAAATGAGCGGAACGACTGTAACATCAGATATTGGAGACACGATAGTTATAACAGTAGGTCTAGAGTTGCAAGACTGATAGGCTAACCTGTGGTTTGAAGAATAACTTAACTCAAGCAATACACTCTGATTCATGTAAAGAATTCTTAAGTTGATTACTTATTTTTGAAGTCAAAGTTGATTACTTATTTTTGAAGTCAAAGTTGATTACTTATTTTTGAAGTCAAAGTTGATTACTTATTTTTGAAGTCAAGGTATGACGTAGAACGTGGGTTTGATGTTAATTAAGTGATTTGGTGAATCCACGAGATAAAGCCTAGTATTTTGATGGCTTTGTTTAGAGACCTGATAAGAGGCTAGCTAATTGCCCTTCAGAGTTATGTAAGTTCCGGTAACTTGTGTCAAAGACAAAAGAGATTGGTTTTTTTTTTTTTTTTTTTTTTGGATCATGATGTCTGTTTTGTGCATAAGATCAGGACGTAATTTTAAGGGTTTGAGCTCAATTTGCTTTAAACACAGGATATAATGAGTGTGTTGGAGATACACCGTATTACTTAGTTTTTGGTCAAGATCCAAATTTGTCGTATGAAGTTTTCACGAAGGAAGAGAAACTGTCTGTGTATAATGTAGAAGATTTTCGTACCTATGTTGCCAACGTAAATAAGAGGGCTTTTGAAGTTACAAATAAGTTTTTGAAGATGCCCAAGAAAGGAACGTTTGTAGTTACAACAGGAGATTTAAGACAAAGTCACACGAAATTCAGATAGAGAATCGTGTGTATATAAAACGGTCCGTTCAGGGTAATTCATATTAACCGTGATAGAATAACTGTAAAGAGTATAGCGAGAGGTAATGTATACGTGGTTTATACTGCCAAAGTGAGTTGACGAGTTCAGATGATCGGAATGTGTCAGCAATGTACCCTGTGCTAGATGCCAATCATGGATCAGCTGATTTTTAGCGCACTCCTAGAGAGAGAGAGAGAGAGAGAGAGAGAGAGAGAGAGAGAGAGAGAGAGAACTGAGTGGCAGAACGCCACCCGAGCGCGTTTTCTGTTGAGAGAGGGAGAGAGAGGTGATGGAGTAACTGGTGAGCGGCAGAGCATCGCCTATGCCCGTTTTCTGTTGAAAAAGAGAGAGAGAGAGATGAGTGCGCACGCGCAGGAGCGGCGTAAAAATGTTCGTAGAATGAAAAGAAAAAGATTTATGGAGATAACTGTGTGAGAACAGAGAAGAGAGAACAGTTTTATTTTTGGCTAATGATTGTCCCTTAGAGGTAGGGAAGTAAGAAAGTTTTTTTTCGAGTTTTTTTCTTTTTCTTTGAAAATTGTTGAAGAGATTGTTTTCTTTTATTGGCCTCAGTGATAGGTTATGAAGAGTTTTTGTTCTGAGTAAGGTTTAACGTAACTTGAGAACAGTTTGGACTTTGGAGAAATTTTGTGGCGTTTAGTTTTAATGTAAATTTACGCTTTTCGCCTTTGGTTTCCTTGTTGTAGGGAATTAACGTAGATCTGATTGGAATGATTTTCCCTATTCATAGTTGCGTTAGGATATTTTGGTTTCAGATTAGTTCTCTGTGGTGAGTGGGTACACTCCCCTAGAAAGATTGATTCGCCAAACGTTGATTGGGCTCCACAAGGCACTAAGAGGACTGGAAGACCCAGGCCTACGTGGCTTGGGGTTGTAAAGTGCGATGTAGAGAATGTTAGTGTGTTGGTAACACAAGAGTTTTTGTTTGTGTGATGTGGATTAGCTTGAATGAATAAGCGTCCTAGAATAATTGTTGTTTGTACGGATTAGTTTGAGTTCGAGCAAAAGAGACGAGACAACGCGAGATGAGAATGTCGCTGTTGTGTAAGCGATTTGTGTAGGTTGTGTCTCTGTTGTGAAAGTTTCTGCTAGAGAGCTTGTTTTCTGTTGTGATGCGAGCAAGGTGTCAGCAGTTTGCCCAGATTGGAATTTGAATGATTGGGCATGTAGAGTTCATAGCTTTGATGACGACAGCAGAAGAGAGAGGCGACCGCCCCTTAACCCACAAGACTTTGAGTGTAGGTTTTTGCTTAGTATGTGCGTGTTTCTTGCTGTCCGGGGGGACGTACTGTCACGAGCACGGGTCGAAGACACACCAACTCACCTGGTATCACCTGTAAGTTGGGTGCGCACACAGATGTGTTCTGTGTCTGTTCGCATTACTGTGTGTTCTGCGTTTGTACGCATTACTGTGTGTTCTGCGTTTGTACGCATTACTGTGTGTTCTGCGTTTGTACTAGTACCTTTTGAGTTTGTAAGCGCTTTGCTAGATTAATCGAACCATAGACTAAGATTATAATCGGTAATCTTTTTGGGTGATTTCATTTTTTTTTGTATGTATATGTGTTGGCCAACCTGTACGTTCGATTTTGGTTTTTCTGATATGTATCTCTTTTGTGATTATGACGTCTCTGTGGACTTAATATTCTTTTCCAAGGGGAATGGATTGTTTTTTCTTGTATGTAATGTGATCTTTTGTTAACTGTTATTATAACATGTCTCTACTTACAGAATCCAGGGTGGAGAGTGAGACTGAACCATGTAACACCTCCCCTGTGATTGTACTGGTAGATTGATTGCTTAGGCGAGCCTGAGGATTAAAATCCTAAGTTGAGTACTTTTCTTTATATGATTTGGTTTTGCTCAAGGAAATCCTCGGATTTCAGTTGCTGTCATGGAACCTTGGATATTTTGTTCCTAGTTTTTGCTGCCTAAAGATGTCAAAATATGCCTTGTTTTAGAACTGTTTCCCATGATTTTGCCTATATATATATGTAATGTATATCTATGTAACCTTTTTCAGTAGTTTGGTTGCTCATATTTACTCTCATTTAACCATATGTATTGGTTTTCAGAGTTACTTGCTGTTGTTTTTTGGGTCTTTTTCCTTTGGGGGAAGTATGTAATCATTTCAGTTATATAATCTTATGTCACTTATGTGATCATTTTAGTTATATGATCTTGTGTTGCCTATATGATCAGTTTGACTGTATAACCGTTTTGCTTATATAACCATTTTGGTCCTTTTTGTTGTAGGATCCTTTTTTTTTGTTTTTGGAAGATGTAATCTTTTTTGGATGACGTAGTTTTGTTTGCTTAGTTTTGGCTCCATTTAATCACATTTTGCATGTCATGAGTTATAATCCATA
>NC_090744.1:58378344-58385844 GCF_036898095.1 Palaemon carinicauda | reverse complement strand
ATGGATAAGTTTTATAAACAAAAGATGAAGGAAGGCAACGCTGGATGAAACATTTTAATAAGGTCATAAAACAGGACATATGAAATGAATATTTTGATTGATATATCTGAAGCTGATGAAGACTATTTTGTAGAATGCAGCATGGAAAGGCCAAATCCTACTAATGGAAGCTAGGAGTTGTAAGTTGTCGTGAAGAGATATATAATGCTCATTTTAAAGAGATTAAAGAGAAAGATTGATCAAAAGTGGATAGATTAACAAGAAGGATTTCGAAAAGGTAGAAGTTATAAAGACCAAATTTCCATTTTAAGAAATGTGTAGAAGATAGATACCCACGTTTTATGCCATTTATTGACTATGAAAAAACTTTCCGGAGTGTACAACGGCCAATTTTATGGAGTCCTACATTATTATTGAACTCCTCCTAAATGTGTAAATTTAATTATGTCTGTTGATGACCAAAGCAAGAGCAAAGTTAATGTTAGTGGAGTCCTATCAAATGAATTTCCAGGGAAGAGTGGAGTACTCCAGGGGAATGTGTTGTCACCTATGTTTTGTATACTTTTCATTGATTTTGTAATGCATAGAATCATTGGGGATGGTGGAGAGTGATTGGACTTGATTGGTGAAAGAAAATTAGCTGACCTGGAGTATGGTGATGACGCTATCCTTATCAGTAGAACACCAAAGAACTTTCAAAATCTGCTTACCAGAATGCATGAAATATCACATGAGGTTAGGCTCAGAGTAAATAGAAGAAAAGAAGATAATGAGAACGGAACATGCAATGAAATATGAAATACCATTGGAAGGAAAAGAGATTAATGATGTGGAATCGTTTAAATATTTAGGAACTATGATCTCTAATACAGGATCTTTAGAACTTCAGTTAAACGGAAGACTTAAAAAAGCAAATCAGACAATGGAAATGTTTAGTAAAGTTTAAAGTCGCCTAATATTACATATAATAATCAGTCTATTGTATGGCAATGAATCGTGTAAAAGTATGTAACATATTTTTTAGCTTTGAGATAAAAGACCTCAGAAGAATATTGGGCGATAAATTGCAGGAGATGTGGAAAGAGATGATTCGACCATGTTCTTCGCACTCCACAAGATAGATTAGTTCACCAAACTCTCAATAAGGCTCCACAAGGAACTATAAGAGTTGGAAGACCCAAGCCTACCTGGTTGAGGATTATATAGGAGGTAGTAAAGGGAGAAGTATTGATTCAAAACTTCAAGATAGAGACGGCTGTCGAAATCTAACAAAAACCCTTTGCGAAAACAGGCTGGAAAGGAGATGATAACGATGATGATGGTGATATATATATATATATATATATATATATATATATATATATATATATATATATTATATATATATATATATATATATACATATATATATTTTTGGGCTCAAGCCATGTCGTCCTGATGGAAGTTCCTATAGGGTAGCTTCCTAGGGTATATTACAACTACGGCGATATTCCCAGAGAATTTACCTTAAGGTACCAGAATTCTAACTCCTGGAGCGAATATCCCTCGTGAAAGGGATATCGCGACATATCAGAGGATGTATTCTTGACACGCCACATGGCAATCTGCACCCCGAACAGAGATTTCGTATCGCACGGGGCAATTGGCAAGAAACGAATTCGGGAAAGAAAAAGGGGGAGGCGCTCCCAAGGCTCCCTATCTCCCGTTTCGTAAGCGTGCCTGGCGCCAATCCTGGCGCCATCTGTATTCCTTTTTGCGTAGCTTAACAACTCGGTGTTTTTTCCTGTGTTTCTCGCAAATCTTGGATTTATTCTACTTTTCATGGCTTCTCCTACTTCGTCGGCCTCTGATAAGTTGAGTACAATGTCTTTTATGTATAAATGTAGGCTCTTGGTAATTTCTTTAGTGATTAATAAGGTTTAATCTTTGTTACAAGAGCCGTAGCCTACCGGAGGCGTCATGGACGCTGTCGCTCGCTAGTTATAAGTTTAGTTAGTCAGAGCGACATTCCCGGTTGTTTTGCTTTAATAAATTTTAGCTATTTAGCGTTACATAGGATTTCCTTTCGTGCTTTTAGTATTATTTTGGCGAAGTATTCGCCAATTCTGGCCTACGCTAGGCCATGTAGCCTAGTCGTTTGGTCCTAGTACTTCATGCATGATTTTGGGTTTTTCCGAGTGTATTAAAATTTTATTGAAGCTTTAGGCTATGTTTTATACATTTAAGATTATGTGGAATATTTCCAAGATAGTATACGAGTGAGTTTCGGTGATTTAGGTAATCGATTCTCTTGGTGCCTAGGCTAAGTTGCTTATGGAGCCTTAGTATACTTTCTCATACTCCCCGGTTGCTTTCTTTTCTTCGGAGAAGGTATGCAATCCCTTTCCCTCTGTTTAAGCCTTGGGCTTATCCCTAAGTGGTTTATCTGAATTAATTTTCGATAAAACTATACTGGGGTGTTACTGTACCTTCCTGTTCCAGTATATCTGGTTCAAAGAGGGACAGAACAACAGAGTTTTTTAGTCTGAGTCTGTGTTTGTCTGGCTTGGGGTAGAATCTCCCTCGCTGACCTGACACAGACATAGGAGGCTTAGCTTCCTTAGGTCACTACCGAAGGTTTCTGTACGAGATGATTCCTTCTTTTGTGATCTACCAGACTAGTCCTTGTTGCTGTTCTCAGGGGAGGATAAGTTTCTTTCCCTGGGAGTAGCAACACCTTCCTTGCTTTGGTGCTCTGGGAGCTGGCAAGTATTGCTGGCCTCCCCCCTTGGATCTCCCTTAGGCTAAGATGAGTTTCTTGGCTGCGGGTGATCCGTCACTAAAGCAAGGTTGGTAGGACCCTCTTTTGTCCCTTCCCCCTCTATCTCTGTAATGGCCTAGCCATTACAGTACTGTACGTCATTCTACATCTGGACCTAGAATAGGTTAGGATGTGGAATTGACTCAGTCTCTTGCCGGCCGGCAGAGCTGCTGGCCGGCAAGGGTCTTCTGTTTTGAGTGCTGCCCGGACCTCCCTTGGTCCCTCATCCATGCCTGCCTGCAGAGTCAGACGGCATTGGTCAGGAGGCCTGAATTAGATTCTCCCCTTCCTTATATGCACTCTTTCGGATTGCCGGGCTTGGAGGTAGTGTACACTCTTATCCCGGCATCCATTCTGATTTCTTCTAGTGCTCTACCCGACCCGGCTGCCGGCCTATGAGGCCGGCAGCCGGGCAGTTGTAGTCCTCTGGTTCTTTTGCTGCCGGCTGGCATCGGTCCTGTACCTCTGCCGGCCGGCTAATGTCAGCCCTTGTCTGCCAGTCGCCAAGAGTGTGGCCGGCAGCCGGGTACTACCTTGTGTAGTGGTCGGTCAGCAGTCATTGCCGACCGACATTGGCTGTGCCGGCCGGCAGTTACTGCCGGACGGCACATGCATTTGAACCAGCGTTCTGTCGCCTTATAGCTGTTAAGTAGTATACTTTAAAGCTAGTTATGGTGTGTGCCGGCCGGCACATAACCTCCTATACTGTACCAGTATTCTTCAGTATAACAGATACTGTAAGAAGAAAACTATCGTATGGGTTTTGGTACAGCACTGTGTGTTCTAACACTTTTGTGTTTTCTTGCACAGCCCTTTGCTGTTGCCCTACAGATAGGAAAGTGAGTTCTTTCCTGTCTATTATCCAGGATTTTAAAATCATTGCCTAGGTGTGTGCTCCACCTGTTTCCTCTGGAAACTTTGCATTGGTTACTCTAGAAGAGATTAACCATTTGATTTTATTATCAGGAAGGCTGCAACAATGGGTTGTGAGGGAAACACAAGTGTGTGTCTTTCCTTTCTAAATTGTTATGCTATACTATGCATATCCAGTGATACATAGTTCACTTGATACTCATGGAAATTTCTTCTCTTACAGGAGGACCCTACGAAGTGCGGAAGTGTTTTCTGCAACGTCCGCAGCAAGAACCTCTGCGGACATGAGTTTTGTAGGAGACACGCAGCATGCGCTGTCTCCAAGGATGATCTCCGGTATTGGGACCCTCAGTTATGTACTGTGTGCACTAACCTGATTACTGAGGCCTTTGATTCCCCTAGGACGGCGGAATCAAGGGATATAGCAAGGGAGAAGCTTCGTACCTGGGTAAGGGGCTTCCAAAAGAACACTTCTGGACCTTATCTTCCAAGTGAGAAGATGAGGGCGTATCTTTTCCCTAAGGCATCAGCTGATGCAGTGATTCCCCAGCCTCAAGAGGAGATCCCCAAGTTCAGATCCAGGTGGATGCTGAAGTCGCGGTCGCGATGCAAGACATCCAGTTAGATGACAGGATGTCTGACGTGGACGAGCGTCTGGAGGCAGACCTCCTGGCAGAAGCCCAGGATGAAGTTCAAGCCCCAGACGTTGTAGAGGAAGAGGTCGACGAGGTGTCGGCTACTCCGGTTCAGATTCCGGAGCCTATTCCCTCAACATCGGCCGGTCTCCCAGTAGAGCTGGGACAGGCCCTCTCTTCTATTGTTGGAATGATCCAACAAATGCAGAAGGAGAATCAGGAGAAGGCGGCTGCAATGGAACTGCGGATGCAGTGCCTTGCAGAATCACATGGGCCCCAGAAAAAGCTCAATGTGAAAGACCTTCCCTTGTGCTCAGATGCTAACCCATGGAGGTATGCTGAGCACATGCCGATGACGACTGGAAAGATCGTCATCTCGGATAAGCTGGGCTCAGTTCCCCTGGAGGAGGTGGAATTCTGGCCCAGCAAGGCATCATATCCGGACTGTTATGTCCGGCTGAGGAAGGAACCAGCTTCAAAGGAGGAGACAGAGCCGAAGGAGGTCATAGTGATGGACCATGCTAAGGCTCAAGCTCTACTTTCATCCTCGATGAAAGAGAGGGGCTTCTCTAATTCAAAGGTAGCTGCATTGAGCAAGAAGCTCCCTTCCTTTGTGTCCTCGCCTGCTAGAGCCTTCCCCTTTTTACAGAAAGGGTTTGCGGCAGTACTAAAAGCAGTTGAGGCCGGCAAGCCTTGCCCCTCCCTGGAGGAGTGTAAACCCTTGTCGCTGGCCCTGCCTATGGACCACAAAGACTGGAAGGACGTCCATCTTACGTTCTCAGTTGGAAAGTTGGAGGCTGATATTGCCGGACGTCAGTTCGGCGAGGACCTCCCTAAGCTGTCTGACTTTCTTTTGCGAAGAGAGTTCGAGACAAAAGAAAGACTGGCTGCCTCAATGTCTCTTCAGACTACTCTTGAGACAATGGCAAGTGACCCCAAGGTCCATGAAATGTTCATGGTGGTGGCCAAGACTCCTCTGGCCACAGTGACGAAGTACTTTTATGGCTTCGTCAAGGCAAGGAGAGCTTGTAGGGAGTTCGTGTTCACCTCGGCTACGGTGAGGCACGAGCCAAAGAAACTAATCTCCTCCAACATTTGGGGAAAAGACCTTTTCCCTACCGACTTGGTCAAAGAAGTTGTTGATAAGGCCACTTTGGAGAATAGAAACCTTCTCCAGAAGTGGGGCCTGGCTATCAAAAGAAAGTCTTCCCCGGATGAGGGTCCTCAACCAAAGAGGAAGACTATGAGGACTAGGCTACCGTCTCGGCCAGCCAAGCCTTTTAGACAACAACAGCAACTGCAATTGCCATTGCCTCCAGTGCCCCAGATGGTGGCACAAACCCCGGAATGGTCCTTAGACGCAGGATCATTCTCCTTCATTCTGAATCAAGTCCCAGAACTGCAGATAGACCCCTTTGCAACGAAAGACAACAGGAAGTTGCCCCTGTACGTGTCCCCGTACGAGGACCCCTTAGCGGAAGCAGTGGACGCGATGTCCCTCGACTGGAACAGATAGTCCAGGATTTATCTGTTCCCTCCTCACAACCTTCTGTTGAGGGTCCTCAACAAACTGAGATCCTTCAAGGGGGTAGCGGCAATAATGGCCCACAAGTGGCCGAACAGCGTGTGGTTCCCCTTGGCATTGGAACTACAGCTGAAGTTTGTACCGCTACCACATCCAGTTCTGACCCAGCGAGTCCAGAAGTCGATTGTCTGCGCTTCATTACAGAAAACCCGGACCCTGCAGCTCATGATTTTCTCTCCCTAGCGCTGAGAAAGCGTTTCGGGATTTCGAAAGCCAGCATAGACTTCCTAGAGGAATATAAGTGCAAATCTACTAGAAGGCAATATGAGTCATCTTGGAGAAAATGGGTGGCCATTGTCAAGGCGAAGAATCCGCAGGAGATCTCGACAGACTTCTGCTTATCCTCTTCATCCACCTCCATGGTCAAGGGTTGGCGGCTAACACGATTTCAGCGTGTAAGTCTGCTTTGACAAGACCCATTCTATATGCCTTCCAGGTCGACCTAGGTAACGAGATCTTTAATAAAGTTCCGAAAGCCTGCGCTAGGCTCAGACCTTCAGCACCTCCAAAGCCCATTTCATGGTCTTTAGACAAAGTTCTTCATTTCGCTTCTCTGTTGAGCAATGAAGAGTGTACGTTAAAGGATTTGACACAAAAAGTTATTTTCCTATTTGCACTCGCGTCCGGGGCCAGGGTTAGTGAGATCGTAGCCCTCTCGAGAGAGGCAGGTCGTGTTCAGTTCCTGGATGGGGGAGAACTGAACCTGTTTCCGGATCCTACGTTTCTCGCCAAGAATGAGTTACCCACCAACAGGTGGGGTCCCTGGAGAATCAGCCCTCTGAAAGAAGATGCATCTCTATGTCCAGTAGAATGCCTAAAGGTCTATCTTCATAGAACTTCAGACTTCAGGGGTGGTCAACTATTCAGGGGAGAAACATCAGGCTCAAATTTATCTCTGAATCAACTCAGAGCGAAAATCACATATTTTATTCGCAGAGCGGATCCTGACAGTACACCCGCAGGTCACGATCCGAGGAAAGTTGCCTCATCCTTAAATTTCTTTAATTGTATGGATTTTGAACATCTCCGTTCATACACTGGCTGGAAGTCTTCCAGAGTGTTTTTTCGCCACTATGCGAAGCAGGTAGAGGAACTAAAGAGATCTGTGGTAGCAGTGGGTCGCGTCGTTAGCCCTACTGTTTAACTCTGCGAGGAACAGTGGTTTTAATTGGGACGATTAATTCCAGGGTGAGTGTGTAGTTACATACTGTACTACAAACTAAATGAGGGCACTGAGTTGCCCATATAGACTGTTCCATTTCCAAAGGTGAACCTAGCATAAGTGCAGACATGTGTGCCGAGCGTTTCTAACGCTAATGTGATTGATTTGTAATACAGACTTTTATGACTTTGATACCTCGGTATCTTAAAAAGTGGCATTTAATGTTTTTCTTTCAGATAAACAAGTTCTGTTTACTATCATACTTATGCTTAATGTTTTGGGTTATCCTCTTCTTATATATATATATATATATATATATATATATATATATATATATATATATATATATATATATATATATATATATATATATATATATATATATATATATAATTGTTGTTAACCTGGCTATTTATTGTCTGTCAATAAACTGGTTCTTGAGAAC